>NC_080047.1:16726539-16871539 GCF_026212465.1 Amaranthus tricolor
ATAAACTTACATAAATGAAGTGACATGAAAGTAGATGAAAACATAAATGAAGAACTACAAATCCATATTAGGGCAAAAACTAGAGAAAGCATTAAAGGGTTTGAAGTTCTAAAATGAGGCACTAAGGCACTCAAAATAGGCATCCCCCCAAGCATTCATCGGGTTTTACAGAAATGAGGGGTATTTATAAGCTTAGAAACAAATGGGGTAAAAAGCCCTAAAAGCCCTCGAAGTTTGGTTTGCAAAGAAAAGAAGTCGCGCAGTCTGGGGCTTGAATTCGGCCGAATGGAAGGTGCATTCGCCCGAATAGGCACCCATTCGACCAAATAGGCTCTATTCGGGGTTTCCAGCAAGTCCAGGCACATTTCCTTGAGTTCCAAAAGTCATTCGCCCGAATTGTATCTTGGTTCGCCCGAAGCTTCATCCATTCGCCCGAATGGAGTTGTGGCTCAGCCGAATGGGTTCTTTCCTTGGCATAACTGTATCTTTAAAGCTCTAGATGACTTACGGGCTTTGCGAAGACCTTGCCGAAGACTTTGAATGCTTAGGAAAGCTTCGATACACGTGTCTAATCTTCAAAGCATCTAAGTCTCGTACGCAACGTAAAATACCTTGAAATCTCCGAAAATACCTAAAATTACCTCAAAACACCATGGAGACAAGAACAAGGTAAAATCATGCGTAAAGTGTGTAAAAAGCATTCTAAAACGCGAGACTCGACACTACAATAAGGAGATAAATGTACTCTAAAAACGAGCACATCAATATGTTCTTCGCACATTAGGTTTTTGTGGTTCTTGTTCTTTGATTTATATGTTCTAAAACTTGGGGAAAAATTGCAAATATGATTCATTGTGATTTGTAGTTCTTGTTCTTCACACATTAGGTTTTTGTAGTTCTTATTCTTTGCAAATCTGATTCATTGGTGTTCTTTTCAATCAATTATGTTCAACTTATTTATGATGGAGTACTTTAAAATGATTATCAAATTACATTTAGATTTATTATGTATATTCTTCTTTCAATTATGTTCAACTTCTTTTAATTATGATTATCAAACTGTGTACAATTGGGGTAAACTGAGTAAATTGCGTAAAGCCTTTGAATTAACTAAACTGAGTACATAAGAAATGAAGATAAAGATTGAATATGACAAATAAATAGTTATAACTGTAATTTACAACTTTTGTATCCCCTAATGAAAAACATGTATCCTTTGATGAAAAATATGTACCATGTTTAAAAAATGCAAATTGTTTTCTTAAAAACACACTTATGTACTTTGTTTAGTTATATATGTATTACTTTTCAATATATATCTATATCATTTATAAGAGTGTATCTGCAGTACTTAAAATTTTTTTCTAATGCAGGTGAAAACGAAAAAGAAGTTGCAAGAAGACTGAAAATCAATTAAAAAAAGAAAAAATGTCTTGATATAAAAAAGGCATTTGAAATTCTACATTAAGAATCAAATGTGTCATAAAAAGTCTTGATAAGAAAAGCCTTTGAATTAACTAAACTGTCTACAATAAATCTTATTGCCTTTACACTATCAATGTTAGCCTTTACATCATCAAATTGTCTACAAGAGTTTAAAAGTCTACATTAAGTATCAAATGAATTCTTTTTGCTTTATATCGGGTAAATTGTGTACTACTTGAAAAGCGAATTATTTATCTTCTTAATAGGTAAATTGTGTACATATTGTGGTAAATTGAGTTCATATTGGGATAAAATGTGTACATATTATGATAAACTATGTACATATTGTGGTAAATTGAGTATATAGTGGTAAACTGAGTACATATTGTGGTAAACAGTGTACATATTGAGGTGAACTGTGAACATATTGGGGCAAACTGTGTACATATTGTGGTAAAATTGAGAAAAGCTTTTGAATTAACTAAACTGTTTACAGTCAATTAAGTTATAACCGTTACATAATCATTCTTTGCCTTTACACCATCAAACTGAAAATCACTTCAAAAAAAAAGAAAAAAAGTCTTGATAAGAAAAGGCATTTGAAATTCTACATTAAGTGTATTTTTTTGCTTTACATTGCGTAAATTGTGTACTACTTGAAAAGTGAATTCTTCATTGTCTTAATAGGTAAACTGTGTACATATTGTGGTAAATGGGGTACATATGGTGATAAACATGATACCCAATTTATTAAATACTACATCAAAAGGTATGTTATATTATGTTAGTCATGGTACATAGTTTATTAAATTCTATATAAAGAGTTTCACTATTTGTGTACATATTGCGGTAAACGGTGTACATATTAGAGTAAACATTAGGGGTGTTCAAAAATATCCGTATCCGAAAACCCGATCCGATAACCCGCTTTTCGATTTTTAAAAGCGGATAAATAACCCGGTTTCCAAAATTCGGATAAACCGGGTCGGGTACCCGGTTTTAAAACCAGGTATTCGGGTCGGATACGGATCGCGAATTTAGGAAAACCGGGTACCCGGTATCCGGTTGTTTTTTTTTTTTTTTTTTTAAATATAAAAAGAGAAATTGAAAACCCTAAAATCAGATTCTACCTTGGGCCGCCTTCTATTCCAGACTTCCAGTCTTCTTCCTTCTTCTTCCTCTGTGCGCCATTCGATTCCTTCGTCTTCGCTTGCCTTGTTCCTTCTTCTTCCTCTGATCGCCATTCGATTCCTTCGTCTTCCTCCTTCATTCTTGCTGCTTGCCTTGTTCCTCCTTCACCATTCACGCCATTATCTTTAATTAGGTAAGTTTGTTTCAATATTTTTGCCATGTTCTTCTTCAGTCGTTAATCTTCTTCTTGTTTAGTATGTATTTAATTTTTTTTTTGCTTGCCATTTGTTTCAGAATTTCAGATTTCGATTCTCTGTGACAAATTAAACAGAGTTTGTTTCAAAATTTCGATTTCGATTTCATGTAACATAGCAGAATTTTCGATTTTCAGTACTCAATTAATTTTTTTTTTCATTTTCGATTTGAACACAAATTTAATCTGCCATTTTCCGTATTGAATTGAAGATCTACATGGATTCTTACCCAACGGTTCCACCATCTAGATTTTCGGTAGTTCTTTTACTTCTTTATCAGTTGTTCAAAATTCTGATATTTATTCTGATTTTCTGTATTTATGATGTGATATTTCGTTTTGATTCATGTAAGTTGTGAGTTGATTGTGAATTGATTGTGTACAAGTAATGAATGAACTGTGATGAACTGATTGTGTTTGGGAATTACATTTGGAGAAAATAATTGATTGGGAATCACTGAATTGTGATGAACTGATGAATGAACTGATTGAAATTGATTCATGTAAGTTGTGAGTTGTGATTACTGATTACTGAATACTGATTGTGTTAGCTGAAAGGTCTTGGATGAAATGATGATGAACTGATTGTGAATTGATTGTGTACAACTATTGAATGAACTGTGATGAATTGATTGTGAATTGATTGTAGTATTGTACAACTAGCAATAAACTGATTATGAATGAATTGGTAACTTGTATAGAACATGGGGTCGTCTTTTGATGATAATGGAAATTCACCACCGAATGAAGGAACTCAATTTGAAGAGAGTGTTGATCGCTTGTTCGATGATGTTGAAGATACAAGATCACCAATTAAAAAACAGAAAAAACAACCTCGTGCAACTACTAGTACGAGGACTAATAGGTCAAAATGGTGGGATCATCACACAATTGATGAAATGGATTCAACAATTGCTCATTGTAAGTATTGCAAAACTTCTATTAGTTGTCCTAGCAAAAATGGAACAACTCCTTTGGCTAATCATATTAAAAGATGCAAAAAATATCCTCCAAATTTGGATATGAAGCAAAAAAAAATTGAATTTGATATTGCTAGAAGAGTCAATGAGGATGGTAGTGTTGATAGTGTTGGTGTTCCGAAATTGTGGGAATTTGATTATGATTTGTGTAGGAAAAAACTTGCTACAATGCTTATTGTGGATGAATTGCCTTTTGCTTTTGTTGAACGTGAAGGATTTCGTGAGTATTGTAGGGCTTTGAATCCTTTATTTAAGATTCCTTCTCGTAGCACTGCCACTAGAGATTGTTATAGTCTTTTCATTGAAAAAAGAAAAGAGTTGAAATTGTTTTTTCAAAAGTTTAAGTCACGAATTTGTCTAACAACAGACACTTGGACATCAGGGCAAAACTTAAGTTATATGTATTTGACTTCACATTTTATTGATGATAACTGGAATTTGCAAAATAAAATCATAAACTTTTGTCCCATTGCTGGTCACAAGGGAATACTCATTGGAAGAGCCGTTGAAAAATTTCTAGAACTCCTTTAGCAATAGAGGAGAGTTTGCTTGCGCTTGAAGAGATGGAGGAAGGTTAGTATAAATTTTTAATTATTTTTCAATTGATTATTTGATATTTAACAGTAAAAATATTTTTCCTTTAACCTTATATTGTTCGACTGTTCGTGCTCTTGGTTTAGGTAATGCATTAACTTTGGAGCATCCGGAAGTCATAATCGATGAAACTCTTGACGCCGTTGAAGTTGAAGATGAGTAATGGAGCATGAAGTTTGAACTTATAAATTTTAATAGTTTATGGAATTATGAATTTAAGGAATTGTGGTTGTATTTTAATTAACTAATGCTTGTATTTTAATAGTTTATGACTAAGTTAGACTAGTTAGTTAAGTATTTTAATATTATTTGAATTATATGTTTAAAAAATTGTTAAAAGAATTAAAAAAAAATAAAAAAATAAACAAAACCGGGTACCCGGTTTTCGACCCGGTTTAAACCGGGTCGGATCCGGAATATAATTTTAGCTATCCAGAAAACCGGGTACCCGGTTTTTCGGAACCGGGTCGACCCGGTATCCGGTTTTGAACACCCCTAGCAAACAGTGTACATATTGTGCTAATCTTTAAATAATTTAGAATTTATCATTTATAAAGTGAGTTATTTATTGTCTAAATAGGTAAACTATGTACATACTATGTCAAAGTGAGTACATATATAAAGTGTTAAACATGATACACACTTTAACAAATTCTACATTAAAGCTCCACTATTCGTATACATGTTGTGGTAAACTGTGTACATATTGTGGTAAACTGTGTATACATTTAAACTGTGTATGGCAGTGATTTATCATTCCTCCCAAGAAAAAGAGTTTGAATTAATTAAGGGAATTATTATTTGTCGCCACCTTTTTCATTTTATCGCCACCCCCCCCCTTATAACAAAATTACCATATTACCCCTAGATTAAAAAAAATTACAAAAATGCCACTTAAGTTAAAAAATGTTTAAGAAATGTAAATGGCACTTAATAACATTGTTATCGCTTAATGACATTATTATCGGAATTATATATATATTGAATTTTCAGAGGCTTTATGGTAGTATATTCGAATTCAAACACGATACCTTCTCTCTAAAAACTCTCTAAAAATAATACGTAAAGTTAAACAAGCTAGAACTCTAGATCGAACATCAATGGCATACCAAGACGTGCATGATAACGATCCGATATGTAATTAATCGGTTCGATTTTTGCAAAAAAAAAAAAAAAAAAAATAGGAACGTAGTCGCACAAACCAGTCGCACAAAACGTGCGACTGGTTCGTGCGACTGCTTCATAATTTTTTTTTTTTTTTTTTTTTGTATTTGAATAAAAAAAAATAAATAGAAGTCGCACAAAACGTTTTGTGCGACTTCTATTTATTTTTTTTTTTTAACTTCGAATTATAAAATTTATTTTGTTTAATTAAATTATTTTATTTTAATCTATTGTTGTGCTATAATAATGGTATTTTATTATAATTATTTTGTAGAAATAATTATTTTTTAAGTTATTATTATTTTGATATATTATGATAATGTTATTATAATTATTATTTGCAGGACTTTGAAAATTTAGGAGATAATATAGATTATTCTGATAGATTTGTTACCGATAGAGAATTTGATTCTGTAGATGATTTACATACTTGGGCTAATGAGATAGCACTAACAATTGGATTTCAATTTACACGTGCTTCATATAAAAAAAAAGAAGGGCGTTCTAGAGTGAGTCTGTACTTAAGATGTCACCGTTACGATAAAAGAAGTGTTGATTTGCATAACTTAGACAATGCTCCCCGACCAGGTTCCAAAAGTAGGGGTTGTCGGTGTAAATTTATGATTTTAGGAACTAGTCGTAACCCAAAGGAAAGACCTTGGACGGTTAGAGTGTTTCCTGGTGAAAAAGGAATACATAACCATCCGTTCTTCATGTACATAGATGGTCAAATAAGAGTAAATAGGATGACTGTGGATATCAGGCAGCACATACGAGATCTAAGTGCAACTGGCATGCAACCAGCATTTATAATGTCTTCAATTAGAAGAAATTTTCCTCGTTTTTATGCTAGTATGAATCAAATTTACAATGAGAGACTGTCAATGAGGAGAGAAGAGATGGATGGTAGGACTCCTCTTCAACACTGTCTGTATATGGCCACGGAGCATAATTATGTAGTTTGGAGGGACTTGGATAGTGAGGATCAGTTGACTAGATTATTGATTGCGAATCCAACTTCTATCCAGATGCTACGTTCGTGGCCCCATGTTGTGTTGATAGACACAACGTACAAAACGAATAAGCAAAAGTGGCCCCTTTGCGAAATCATTGGAATGACGCCAATGAATCATAATTTCTTGGTTGCATTATGTTTGATGCGAGATGAGGCGGCTGTGTCTTATTCTTGGGTGTTGGAGAGGTTGAGGGATATTTACGGGACAGTGCAGACGCCGGATGTAATCGTAACGGATCGGGATGAGGGTTTGTCTGCAGCTATTCATGCTGTCTTTCCAGGTAAACATGTTTTAATTATTAATTATCGTCGATCTATGTATTATATATTTCTGAATTAATTTTAAATTTATGTTTAATGCAGATGTACGACATCTATTATGCGTATGGCATATTGGCAATGACGTGGAGAACATGGTCGATAAATTGTGTGGCGGCAAGAAAAATCAACAGGGCCAGTTATTCAGGCAAACAAAATGGAACCCCTTGGTTAACAGTATGACGATCGCCGATTTTGAAAACAGATGGGAAGGGATTGTGTCCACTTGGTCGACTAGGAACCGGAGAGTCGTGCAATATTTGGCAGGAACATGGATTCCTCACAAAGAGAAATTTGTGCGTGCGTGGACGAATGATTGTTTGCACTTGGGTAACCAGACTACCAGTAGAGTTGAAAGTCAACACTCTTCCTTCAAGTACTACTTGGGTAGCGGTAATAGCTCATTCGATACGCTGTTTAAAAGGGCGCACGCACAAATTACGAATCAACAATCAAAAATAAGACAAGCTCTTGAGGAATCTAAGAATTCCATTTCAAGAACGTCGCGACTAAATTTTCTACGACCGTTGTATCGTCATGTTTCTATATTTGCCTTGGAACTATTGATGATGGAGCACAACCGGATGCTAACCCTGGGCAGTTGTCTTTTAGAAAAATGCGGTTGTGTCATTCAAAAAACCCACGGATTACCATGCGCGTGTTACTGTTACTTGTCTATCAGGTCTAATGGTGCTTTGTACTTGGACGATATACATCCGTTTTGGAAAACGTTAAAGTATTTAGATGCAGAAGAAGACGCGAACGAAGAAGTACGGCACGCAAACGCCGATGATAAAGAGTACTTTCAATCGTTGGTGGATGAAGTTTTAAAATCCGACCCCTCAGTACTACGACGCGTCTCTCAGGTACTTGAACATGAGCTGCACCCCGATGGTGACGACATACCTGAGCCCGAAGCAAGTCCACCGAGGAAAGGAAGACCAATGACAAGCAGAACCTTGAGGAGAAACAAAAGTGCGTTTGAGTACAGTAGATCGTCCTCAAGGGGTCGCGGATCAAGATCATCATCACGCGGGAGATCCAGTGGTAGATCAAGCAGCCGGTCGCATCAATCGTCAGTTGGAATTAACTTCAGTTTCAACTTATCAGGTACTCTTATTTCTTTTCATTTAATCTTATATGTTTTATATCAATATTGGCGTAATGATATATTGTTATTTATTCAGATGGTGCAGCAGGTCGTGATTTTTCACTTTTTCCGTGGCCAGATCACATTCCATTTATTCTTCCGCCATATCTGTTTGATTGGATTGATGTTATAGGTGACGGTAATTGTGGATTTAGAGCTATTGCCGCCACAGAGTTAGGGGGTGAGGAAGCATGGCCTCTGTTACGACGTGCAATGAGTTTGGAAATGGAAACGCATAGAGAACAATATGCACGCTTATATTTATCAGCAGATTCGGTGGAGGAAGCTATATTCAGAGTTGGTGCCCACAATAAAGGACCTGCTCCGTACGATCACTGGTTGGAAGCGACAACACTGTATTCTGCAGCAACATTTTTAAACATAGCAATTGCGTATTATGGCTCTGCGGATGGTCATCCAATGTACAATTGTTTAGTGCTTCCTTTAAGAAGAACAGGGGGAATGCATGGCGTAAATAAACTTATACATATTCTTTGGGTAAACGGGAATCATTATGTTCAGCTTTTAATGAACGATGATTCATCTCCACTGCCGCCAGTCCAACAAAATTGGAGAGCAGCTAACAATTCATGTGCAGATTTAGAAAGACAATATCGTAATAGGATATCACTTTGGAGTAGAATGTGCAACATACAACGACAACAGCATAATAACACCGCCGGAGACGCGGTGAATTTAGATTCTCCATAGTGTTTATATATAATTCAATTGTTCAAACGATTAAAAAGTTGTTCATACATAAAGATTAAATACAACAATTGTTCATGCATTACAAAACAGGTAAATGTCTATTAGGGGCTGCGCCCTCTACACTCTTGCCATTCGGAAAACAACTCTCTAAGATCCTCTAAATACATATCAGCAGCATCTCTTTCCCGAGGCGTCATTTGAGCAATAGCTGGCATCCTGAGCAATGGTGCAAGTCGAGTTGGAAATTCAGCAGCAAACTGTAAAACCAGACAATTGCAAAGTCAATACATGTTATGAAACATAAAAATAAAATACATAATTAGGAATACTAACATATTCGACTCTGTTATCAGCAGCACCAAACGCAGCAGCAGGTCCTTCACCTGGGATGAGAAAACAGTGGGAAGACACTCTAAACCAGTCCACGTAATCCGGGGCAGCCTCTGATGGAACCGATGCGCGACGCTGTGCCTGCTCCACTACGCGGGCACAGTAAGGGAACCTACTCCACATCTCCGTAAACATACAGGAAGAAGCGAATGTAACTGAGTAGGAGCCCTGTGCTGGTCGCAGAGCTTGGGTAGGTCTCAGCGGAGCCGGGGGAATCTCCTGTGCAAAACCGAGCTGCCTCACTGTCCTCTCAGGCAAATAGACCTCCACGATATCGAAACAGGTGATACCACCGATATACGAGGTACGTGGGTGCTCGTTCAATAAAGACCTATCATAAGTCAAGTATGGAGTCCACTCCACCTGCTCACAATGAATATAATAAATAATCAACATAACATCTCTGCCCTTGACAAGTTAAACAATTAAGTTTGAAGTCATGTACAAAACCTGTGCCTCTGTCATGGCATCCAGTATGCTCCTACAGTCTATCAGTCTGCTCAGCTCGCGGATTGGCTTCGACGGGGACCACATCTCTGCCCTTGTCTTGTTCGGCATGTCAGCTTGACGCGGATGGGGGCGGAAGGCTGGGAAGTACTCGTAAATCCATGTCTGCAACAGTGTCAGGCAACCAGCAATAGTCTTGCACCCAGTCCTTGTCGCCATACCCAGTTGGCGATACATGTGAGCAAGCGTCACTGCACCCCAAGCAATATCAGCCTCATCAGCGGTAACAGTAACAACAGGGTGAGGACGCATCCCGACTCTAGTCTTATCCACGAGCAACGTGGAACCTACTATAGCCATGTAGTAGGCGGTACGTTGAGTATCCATAGACTGAGAACGGTGGCATAGCTGCAACAGTGCACCAACATTAATGCTGCCGCTTGTGAAGTGCCCCTTCGCACGCAGCTCCGACAATGGCATACCAAAAAGGCCGGCCAGGCCAAGCTGCCATTCATTATCAGACGGTTGCACGGGAAGTGAACCGTCAATGCCAATTCCCAAGATGCGTTGCACGTCGTGCAACATTATGGTCATCTCCCCCCACGGCATGTGGAAGGTGTTGGTGTCAGGCTGCCACCTTTCCACAAATGCCGTAATGAGAGCACTGTCGATGTGCTGGTGCATTATATACGGCAGCCGACCAAGGGGAGTACCGGGTAACACTCTGTACAATTCATCAGACATTTCCTGAAGTCTAATGATTGAATCCAACGTTTTCTTCCGAGCACGACATTCCAAAATCGGAGGGGTGCGCTCCGATCCCTCAAATATAGCCTTTGCTACGTGCCCACCGTAGCTGGGTATTAAAGTAGTATCAACAGGGCCCCCGGGCTGGGCTGATGTGATTAACCAGTCCGTGTCCGCGGACTGCGATCGCCTCCTCCCCCGTGGAGCCGCATCCTCAGCCTGGCTTACTCCTGCCTGATCAGAAGTGCCACTCGAGCCCTGCCCTCTACTCTTGAACTTAACAGCATGGCCTCTTACGATCGTCCAATCAACAGGATGACATGCAGACTCATCCTGACCAAGAGACTCTTCCCGACTAAGAGACTCGTCGTAATCAGTATCATCGTCACCTGAGCCGACCGTATGACTATGTAGGCTACTTTGGCGCTCAAAGTGACTACGCACTTGCTCTAGGGTACTTGAACGTTGGGCCTGACTATGTATGGCCGCTTGTTCTTGCCTTGCTCGCCTTGCAGATCCCGTAACCCCCCTCTCATGGGGATCACCTCTCAGTAAAGTAGGCCTAGATCTATTGCCGCTTAATAAACCTCTAAAAAACCCTTTTCCTTTACCTTGATTTCCAGCCATTTACTAGAATTTTCATAATTTAAATTAAGACAACATTTTAAATTACTTAAAATCAAATAAATTAAAAACAAGCAACACGTAAAATATTTCACATTTACAAATAATTAAACAATTATTATATTCATAAATATTTAAACAACTCAAATTTAATAAATTAATTACACTAAACAAATTCATTACAATAAAAAAAAAAAAATTAAAACCGGTCGCACAAAATGTGCGACTGTACAGTCGCACATTTTGTGCGACCGGTTCGTGCGTCCGGTTTTAATTTTTTTTTTTTTTTTCTTTTTCGAATACGTAAATCAATAACTACTTCTTACAACAACATTATCATAATACATATTATTACAACATTTACTAAATAACATTAACTAACAACAAACTCTTTCAAAAATTTAAAAAAAAAAAAAAAAAAAAAAATTTGGTTTTGGCCCAGTCGCACAAAACGTGCGACTGTACAGTCGCACGTTTTGTGCGACTGGGCCGAATTCAAAATTTTTTTTTTTTTTTTGCTTCGATTGATTTAAAAAAAACTTACCTCGAATTTTTGTTGACGATTTCGATTCCAAAGTTTTAGCTCCGCTTAATTTTGTGTGAAGAATTTGATTTTATGGAAGTGATGAAAGTGTTATTGAGTGGATTTGAAGTGTTTTTATATAAGTTATAAGCTTAGTGGCATTTTCGTAATTTTTTAAATTTCAGGGGTAAAGTCGTAATTTCATTCAAGGGGGGTGGCGATAAAATGAAATTGGTGGCGACAAATAAGAAATGGGTTAATTAATATCTACAATCAAGTTTTAGCCTTTACACACTTTATGTATAACTTTAAAAGGAAGTACATAGTTTCAAATATCAAGTATATATGGGAAGATTATACACTTTTTAAAACCACTTCAACTAGATAAAAGTGTTAGCTCAAAAGTAGTTTCAAATATCATGAGCAACAAAACCATCAAATTGTCTACAAAAGAATAATAACAAATGTAGTTATAGCCTTTACATCATAATCGTTAGCCTTTAAATTATCATCATTATCGTTGTTAGCCTTTATAATTCCAAAAGTATAATCCCAAAGTGTCTAAAATCATCAACTAGACAAAAAATATCATCATCATCGAAGCTGATTCCATATAGTCATCAATGAAGCAACCTGGAAAATATGAGTTATAACTTGAGTTACAACTTGAGCCTATCAATCAATACTAAATCAAATATTGATGATATTTTTTAAAAAGGTACATAGTTTCAAATATTGGGTGCATATTTGAAACTATGTACCCAATTACCTCTTTCAAAGTAATATAAATGACTAACTTCTAATTTTACATCACCACACTAAAATAAATATAATAATCGAACATAAAACCAAAATTAAACGTAGAAAGGATAAAATAATACAAAAAACTTACAAATTTGGATAAACACATTATAACAGCAGCCTTGAAAACCACATAAACACAACCTCATTGTTTGATAACAATTCACCCACATTGTTTGATAGCAACTTGGCGAAACAATTTTGGAAAATATAAATACTTGCAAAATAGTTGTCTCGTTATTTGTAAAATGTAAAGATCTTATGATAAAAACTAATAGTTGTCTCAAAATACTTCAGACAACTATGTACTGAATTAAATTGATTTTGAAATCGGGTCAATTTGAGTTTAATTATAAAATTGAGTAAATATTGGATTATCAAGTCTGCTTTAAACACCTAATAGAAGTATTATTATTTTTTTTAGGGTTGGCACGACTTTAAATTTAAAAATATTCTTCATTAATTTATTAATGAAAGGGAATATTATATAGGGATAGGTATCTCTTAGCAAAACATTAATTTAAGTCAAATAAATGTCCTTATAGTGGAAGACTTACCAAACCCGCCCAGACAACTCTTGCAAGAAATTAATTAAACACAAAATAAGAAACCAAACCAATCTTGAACTCTCCTTTAACCTTAAAGACTATCCTCCTCTTTTCAGAATTCATCCTTTACTTCCAAATTTTTTTTTTTTATTTATCTTCCAAACAAAAATCCACAAAAAAAAGTTATTTATTTAATTAATTTGATCAAAGAAATAAAAATGGAAGGTTTAATTCCAATGGTTTTTAGGGCAATTAAAAGAAATAAAATACGAAGTCAATATAGATGTTTGTCTGTGGGAGCTACCCAAACTTACAACTTAGCTGATTTTTATGATGATCATCAAATTATTCATCATGATCATGATCATGAGCAAAATGGTAATAAATTGTACTCCACTGAGATGCAGCCACGTGGTGAAGGGCATCGTCGTCGGTTTTCCTCGGCCGGAGAAATGGGAATCAACGGTGGATATAATAATAATTTCATCAAGTATGATCATCATGATGAATCAAATGGTGGTATTGGTAGGTATACTAGCCCTCCTAATAATAACCAAATTATTAAGAGATATACAAGTCATAAGATGTTCATGTTCTCTTGCATTAGAGGAGCTACCTAAATATTTTTTTTAAAAAAATTTGTGTTATGTTTAAATGAGAAATTGTTGTATGAATTTAGTCCACGCTATTTTAATGTAAATTAATCTTTAAAAAAACTTTTATTAAAATAGTAAGTATTTTTGCTGAATAATAAGTATAATCAGTATAGTTATTGAGAAATACTTGTTATTTTTTAAGTTTTTATACAAGGCTTTTACATACTTTTTAATGGACCAGATTCCGATTTAGTCCATGATTATAAAAAAATAATTTATTTACTAATTTGAAAATAATGAAGTGCATTAATATATAGTGGTTAAAAGTGATGCCATGCCATAGACACTCCTTTGTCCAGCATATTTTGCATTATTATGACAAAAAACTTTTACATTGTAATTAAATTTATGTAAAATAAGTGAGATAAAAGATAATAGTGATAATTCAATAATAGAAGTGGCTGCGTGAGTGGGAATAAAATGATTGTAATATTTAATATACACAGATTTGTGCAAGTACTATAGCTATTGGCTGCTTATTTTTGTTTTGATAATTTTTTGGTTTATTTTTTTATATTTTATGCTCCCTTCTAATCTCTTTAAATGTTTCATTAATTTTAGCATATATATCAATGCATTATTTAATCATAAATATCTCTAATTTTATTTACGTAAATATTATAAAAAGTTTATATAAATAACTTTTTTTTGGTGGATTTTTGTTTGGAAGATAAATAAAAAAATAAATAAATTGGAAGTAAAGGATGAATCTTGAAAAAAGGAGGATAGTCTTTAAGGTTAAGGGAGAGTTCAAGGTTGGTTTTGGTTTCTTATTTTGTGTTTAATTAATTTCTTGTAAGAGTTGTTTGGGCGGGTTTGGTAAGTCTTCCACTATAAGGACATTTACTTGACTTCAATTTATGTTATGCTAAGAGATACCTATCCCTATATAATATTCCCTTTTATTAATAAATTAATGAAGAATATTTTTAAATTTAAAGTCTTGCCACCCTAAAAATAATAATAATACTTTATTTAAAGCAGACTTGATGATTCGATATTTACTCGATTATGTAATTAAATCCGAATTTACCCGACTTCAAAATCAAATTAAAATAAAGTAAAAATCAATGTGGACACAAAATCCTATTTTAAAATAACCTTAAAAATCTAACCGAAATCAATACGATAACCTGAATGAATACCTCTACGTCTACTATGTATTATAATTCAATAATATAATATTATTGGCTGCATTATCAATTGCCAGCCATGTCTTTCGCATCAACATTTGGCCACTTATGGATGTGTTAATAAAATATACTCTGTATAATATATAATATATATGTGAGAATCACAAGTTGAGTGCCTTAAACTAGTTGGGTCATTTAAGAATAAGAGAAATTAAATGTTTTAAAGTGAAATCTTGATCTCTAAATAATACTAAAAAGAAATTTAATTCTAAGTTTACTTTGGACAAAATTTATTCCATTTTTACTGTTTGTGTAGGATGACGTTTTTTTCCAATCTATTAAAAGGAAATGCTATTTCATGTAGTCATTTTTATTTTATTCAAGATAAATCGCGATGTAACATATAGGGGTTTATTATTTAATATCCAAACTACTTTTAAAAAAAGTAAAAAAAAAAAAAAAAATTACATTTTATAAATTGCTAAGATGAATAGCGATTTATGTACCCTTTAAGTCACATAATTATTTGCTTTTAATATAAACCACTATGTAGCCCCTTTAAAAAAACCACTATATAGCATAGCCGTTTATATATGACCATAAAGGGGCAAAATTTTTAATTTTAGCTCCACGAATTAGCAAAATTATTTGTAATAACAATTATATAACCAAGCTGCACCTCATTTCATACGCTTGAAACGTGATCATAACCCATCAGTCAAATTACTTAGGTCACGTTTTAAGGGTATTCATAGTACTTGACTATTTCACAGATTATCTTTAACTAAGGTTTAATCACACATCATATACGTTTAACTTTATTATGAGGTCTAGTTAATATTGAAATCTCCCCTCAAAAACAAATCACTCATTTTTAAATGAGACCGTCTTGCGGTGAAATCATCTCAATTGGGCTAGTCCAATATATACTTTTTGTCTTAAAATGATCACTTATAACGTTAAAATGATCACTTACAATCTTAAATAAAATATTTACTTTTTATAGTCTTAGACTGATTACTTATAAATTTAAAACGATCTTAAAATAATCAATTAAAGTAATGGATTAATTATATAGGCCCGTCTCATGATAAAACGGTCTCATATAATACGAGCTGCAAACAAATTAATTATTGAATATTCATATTGCTCAAAATACAACATATTTAACTTTTTTAGGAGTAACATTTTTCGAAAAATGTTGATACGAAGTGTAACATTTGATATGACAAATTTTAAAAAAGGATAATTCAAGGTGTCTAATAAAGCCATGAGTAGGTAGTTTCTTGTAAGTCTAGAAGACATACACACAAGTCTATGTTAATGCATTTGGTATTTGGACTTAATCCCATGAAGATTTCGGTATGATTGTCCACAAAGCGCTATTCATCGTTGAAAGATACACCATTTTCCATTTAAATACTATAAAAGCGTGAATCATGATTCATCCAAGTTGGATATACACAACACATCTATTTCTTTGTTTTATTAGTGTGTTTTGAAAGATAGAATGTTAGAACAATTCAAATTCGAATCGAATTTTTTTCATTGCATTCTATCGATTTTTATTGGCCATCAAATTATGTGACTAAGAATTTTTTCTTAAGTAAAAACGCTCTAATTTGGTACAAAACGTATAAACAAAAAGTTGGTGTATTTTAGGGTGACATATCTTTTTGAAAGGGCGATTTGCGCTGTGAGCCAAAGTTGCAATTAAAAATTTTAGGAATAACATATTTAGTTTAGACGTAATGTTTTCCAATGGCAGTTTTGAATTAAAACATGTGGCACCACCTTAATATGAGACGGTATAATTGGGCCGACGCAAAAACCAAAAATTAAAAATAAAAATGCAAAACCCAAAAAGTAATAAAATAAAAATTCAAATTTGACCTTAAAATTATCATTTCTGACATTTAAGTTATAAATTTCAACTTAAAGTAAATCTTAAAAAGATTAATTAATTTTGACCTAAAAGTGATTAATTTTAACATTAAAGTGATAATTTTCTACTTATAAGTTTATAACCTTAAAAATGGATCAACTATTTCAAAGTCTTCAATTTCGACGTTAAAAAGAACAATTTAGACAGTAAAATATCAAATATATAGAAAGTGATCAATTAACTAATCAATTATAAATTTAAATATAAGTCAATAAAAGTGATCAATTTTGAAATTAAAATGATCAATTTGTACTTACAACTTTATAACCTGTAATAAATCAATTATTTTAGTGTCTTCAATTTCGAGGTTAAACTAATCAATTCAGATGTTAAAGTGATTAATTACATATAAAGTAACCAATTAAATTATCAATTATAATTTATAAAATAATCAATTTTAACCTTAAAGATATCAATTATGACCTTAAATTGATCAATTACTGATCACATTATAAAATGTTTGATTTTCTTATTTGGTCAAGTCATCTTAAATGTGTCATTTCTATTTTGGATATGTAACTTACCATATTATCCTTACTAAATTTAATCTCTTCTGACTTTTACACCTACTAATCTCATTTCCCCCTATTAAAATTTAAAACCACAATATTTTTTTCTTTCACATATGATCTCATTTAACCACTTAAAAAATAATGAAAAGTCAAATAAGACACATTGAGTGAATAGAAGGGAGTATAATTAAATTGATTGGCTATTAGCCTTAATATGAGATGATTGCTCCCAAGACCTTCTATAATAAGATATGTTACCCCTAAATTGTTTTATGTCACCCTCGTAACCATCTGCACCAAGCTATATAAAGGTGGTGTTGGTGGTGGAGTCGTCGGTTTTGTTTTGAACAGCTTCAAACTCTTCTCCTCTTTGTTTGAATTTGTCCGAACTTATTTTCTAAATTCTATGATAGTGGTCAATACTTCAAATTTGATCTTTTCAACAGGGTAAATAACGTGTACTCCTATGTTTCAATATTTTAAAATGAAAGAATAATGAGCACAAGAAATGATTTCAAGAGCAAAAGAATTTTAGTCTGATAGTTAAGAATTTGAGTAGTTAGTCACATACAAATTACAATAGATATCCTCAGAACAGTCTGAGTTCGACCTAAAGCAACTTCAAGGATAGCTATGGATTGGTGGCTGTAGAATTGTAGCATTCCGAGAAAAATAAGAAAATATATATTTTGAACCACTACTAATTTAAAAACGCTAAGATTTCCATCGTTTTACTATTGTATTACTAAACGATACTTAAACTACTATCAATGACTTACACTACTTTAACTTAATCAAACCACTAAAATCTACTTAAATTGCTACGTAAAAAATGCTCAAAGTCTAAATTCTATGGAAAAAAAAAAAAAAAGACAACAAAATTCCGGACTGCACAACATACCAAGATATAACCGATACAAGACGATTTTATTTGTACTTCACATCATTGCAACTGCACTAATTCTCCAAATCTGCAGGCCGGAACTCCATAAAACAAGGCAAACTCCTTAAGCAAGACATTTTAGTCTTGCAAATGTCAAATAACCGGTGTGGCCTCTTGCTTCACTGCAAGGCTTTGCCATCACTGTCGTGGCAACGGAATCCTTTCCTGTTGCAGTCGAATGTTGGCGTTTTTTGCGAGGTGGTGATCGGAAGGAAATACCTTCATCTACTTCGCCAACTTCGGTACTTAATTCTTTAACTTCATAAGTTCGAAGGAGAATCTCAAACGTCCTTATATCTAACAATGGCAAACAAAAATTAATCCAAGGCCGGAGATTTTTCAAATATCTGTAACTACATACACCAAATAATTTTAGGAACCTACCAGTAAATTTTAATTTGAGTGTTTCACAAGATCGTTGCACTTGCTCGATGCAGGGTGAAAAAGAGCATATTACTCCATCTGGTTTTAACATCTTTCCGGCTGATGGAATGGCAAGCCAAGGTTGGGGCAAGTCTAAGAAGACCGCATCAGCCTTCCCTGAAAATTCATCAGGAAAGCCCTCACCCTGAATATCTCTAACTCCCACAGTAACTAAACTGCTCACTCCAGTCATCTCAAAGTCCTCCCTGTCAACGAAAATTCAAATATTTACCATAGCACTTTACATGACATCTAAGCACAAGTGTGTTACAATACTCTTAGATGCAATTTCCTATTTCCAAATGCAATTTAGTTTGAAAACTTTAATACAAGATCTCCCATCCTCTTAACTTTCATTCGTCTCGATGTAAATTTTATTAACATCAACATTTTATAATTTTTAATTAAACACAATTTGAGATATTTATGATTGAATATGTGCATTGGCAAACGTGCAAGAACCAAATGGGACAATAATAGTAAATAAGAGGGAGTATTATTTATCGTATGGTATAAAGAAGGGTAAAGTTATGTCATTGTTGCAACAAAGTTAAGAAATCACTTATTAAAGAGTAATAGAAACAATATACAACACAACCATAACAAAAGTTAAGTAATGAATTACATATTTGATTCCATTTCCCAATCCTTCAAAAACAGCTACCAGACACCCCTGAAAGTGTTGCTGCATAAAGCAACAAGCTAGGTTCATCACAATGTTAATGCTTCGCAATTGAAACACAGTCACTCACTGGACAGATTTTTCTAATTTGTTGGTGATCGTGAGCAAGCCAGTAGCGTCAACCTGAAAAAGTAAATTGAAAATGCAGCGCACATACTTGTTTATGTGAGATGTGGGAGAGTAGAAGGGAATCAGGAAGCCTAGAATAGCAGTCAAGAAGATGGTTCCCATGACTAAAAGCATGATGGCTAGCCAATTGCACATATTGTGCAGCACAACATACAAGCCTGCCATGAAAGCGACTGACATCATGCTGAGGGATATGCCAGGGATAAATCGAGGGACAACAAACTGAGCTCGATGTCATCAAGGTAAAACATGGAGTTGAACATGGCAATGGTGTTGCTGAATACGAAAACTTGGAACGCAAACTTGTGCACCAAAGTGGTCATCCCTTCATGCTCATTTGATGAGATGTACCCTCCATTTGACAAGCTAGAGGGTACAACTCATCACATGAGCATGAAGGGATGGCTACTTCGGCACACAAGTTTGTGTTCCAAGCTTTCGTATCCAGCACCACCATTGCCATGTTCATCTCCATGTTTAACCTTGATGACATCGAGCTCAATTTGTTGTCCCTCGATTTATCTCTGCCCTTTTTATGCATAGCCCTCAGCATGATGTCAGTCGCTTTCATGGCAGGCTTGTATGTGGTGCTGTATAATATGTGCAATTGGCTAGCCATCATGGTTTTAGTCATGGGAACCCTCTTCTTGACTGCAATTCTAGGTTTCTTGATCCCTCTTTACTCCCCCACATCTCACATAAAGAACAAATATGTACATCTTCAATTTGTTCTTCAGGTTGACGTTATTAACTTACTCAAGATCACTGACAAATTGGACAAATATGTCTAGTGAAAACACTGAACTTCACTACTTGCTGTAGAATACCAAATAATTCCAAAAACAATCTGCTAATTGTTGCAGAACCTCAGTTACTAAATAGGATAGTCAACTTCATCAATCAAGTTCAGTTCTCTAGGAATACAAGAGCTTAGCCACAAAAGACTACCAATCAATCTAATCCACATATTAAGTCATATCTTTAGATATCATATGATAGGTATATAACTACAATTTAGAAAAATCTGCACAAAATTTCATTGAAAAAATCATCGTGAATAATACAAACTTTCGCTTATTTTCCTACACTAATACCAACTTTTGATTAACATGAACAATACCAACTTAGGGGAAGTTTACCTCGAATAATACCAACTTTTGTTTAAGCATTAATTTACCTTTCTTTTTTGGTCAAATAAGCTACTATAAAAAAAGTTGATATTATTCTAGGCAAACATGCCCTTAAGTTGGTATTATTCATGGTTAATAAAAAGTTGATATTATTGTAGGAAAATCAAAAAAATTGTATTATTCACGATAATTTTTTAAATGTCATTTAAATGAACTACATATCAACTAATTCAAAAGAAACAATGAGAAATCATAATCTTGGAGCTGGTCCACTACACAAGCCACTACGTGGGTATAAATGTCATCAGAGATGTATCAACAATACACGCAAAAACTAATTGAGTAATAAAAAAACAATGTTTTAACCGGATAATTGGTTTTATGTAGGGGTAATTTTGGTAATTGTCATGTAGGGTAGTTTAGGGAATAAGTTAGTATTAAGTGGTAGTTTTGTTATAAATAAGGGGATTAGGGAGTTATTATCTTTAAGAAATTTGCAAACACATTGTCGGTGAGTTTTATACTCAATAGGGAGATTGCAAACATCTCGAATAGCTTGTTCTATCTTTTGTTATTTTACTTTTTTGGGGTGTAATCTTTCTTCATCCATTTTATGATTTAATTTCACTTTTGTCCTTTTATTAATTTGTTGCCATTTTACAGTATTAGTGCAATTAATTGGTTCATAGCAAACATGATATCAGAGCAGTACTATCCCGGTGAATGAAAACTCGCTAGAGATTGCGCGAATCCAAAAGATACTGAGGAAACTAATCTTGATGTATTTTTTGGGGGTTTTGGGGCTGAAATCTCACCCTTAGAGATAACAAAAAGGGTTTTCCAAATAATGTCATTCACTCATTCAAACCAACCTCGATGATTGATATTTATGAAAAATGGCAAAAAGGAATTTGAGAGTTTTGTGATGAACAATTAGAGGAAACAGAACTAGTGGGACACAATTGTAGCCAAAAGGCAATGCTCTACCTCCATGAAGGAATGAAGGATGAACTCATGGTAATTGTATACCATGAAACCACCTAAGTGGAAGAAAGCAAAAAATGTCGCTAGATTATTGAAGGAGATTGTCGGCGGCGTTGGCGAAAAACCGAGGAGGATGATATAGCTGAACACAAAAAAAAAGGAGAAAAAACATGAGAAAATAAAGGATGTTGTCAGAGTACATGGCGGCAATGGAGGCTCTGGGAAGGCCGCAGCGGCGATTCAACCTAAAGAAGAATTCGAGGGACAACTGAGAAAAGAGGAGATAAAGGAGAGAGTTGGAAGTGTGGCGGTGCAAGGTCTCGCCAACAACTTTGGGCAGTTGGCCTGCGTCTGGAAGAAGAAGGCAGAAGCAGGGCTCTAGGTTGTTGGGTTCGCCGACGTCAGAGGGGGGCAGGAAGCCACCGGGCCGACATGAGAAGGATTTAAGTGATGGAGGGGAGTGAAAGAGTTGTTATAATTTTAGGGTTCTTGGGTTTTAAGGAGAAAGAATGGGAAAATGGGAATGTAGGGTGCCCCAGCGAGGAACTTTGATTGGTCATATATGGAACTCGGATTCCTTCTCCAACCCCTTTCTCTCTCCCGGTTTCTGATGGGAAAAGAAGATTTAGGGTTAATTTTTGAAAATGACGATGTCAGTGATGTCAGCATGCCATGGGTATTTGTTGGGTTTCTCAAAAATCACTTTAAAGGTGGCACAAGCTAATTTTTATCCACCTTGAGGGCAAGGTGGAACTTCAGGCGGCTTATATTGCAATGACCTGATTATTGGTTATACGTAGGTGTAAATTTTGTAAATGTCATGTAGGGTAACTGAGGGAATAAGTTAGTATTAAGTGGTAGTTTTTTTTATAAATAGAGGGAATGAGGGAGTTATTATCATCGAGAAATTTGTAAACACATTGTGGGTGAGTTTTATACTCAATAGGGAGATTACAAGCATCTCGAATAGCTTGTTCTCTCTTTTGTTATTTTACTTTTTAGGGTTGTAATATTTCTTTGTTCATCCATTTTATGATATAATTTAACTTTGGTCCTTTTATTATTTTGCTGCCATTTTACTGTATTAGTGCAATTAACGAGTTCATAGCAGTTTTGTATATCTAGACTACAGACTATAGAGTAATATTTTAAATAAATCAATTCATTAGAAGGCAAGCTTACCTTGCTGAAGCAGCCCTTTGCTCATGAAAATCAAATGTACAAACACGACCTGAAGGAGCAATAGCCCTAGCAAGCGACGTCGTAAGAGAGCCACTACCTGTACCAGACTCTAGCACCAGACATCCTGGGACTATCTCTAAGTACATTACTACAAAGCTAATATCAGCTATGTAGAGAATCTGGGTCCTATGACTCAGAACCAACGTCCATAACTCCGGAGTTGGTGCCAACAAGTAAATAAATCCATTTTTATTGCTGAAAACTTTGGACCCAAATGGTTTACCAACCCAGTGAGAGTGATTGAATACTCCAAACCGATTTTGCAGGATGGAACCTTTAGTTACTTTGATTGCTTTCATGTGGTCATGGCGCTCATAGGCTATAACAAGGTCCCCTTCTTGGATTCGGCGTTGGAGAGTAAGTCTTTGGGTAGGGTCTGCAGGTAGCATAATGCTGGAATCTCCTCACTGTAAATAGACTCTTAAATTTACTTAAGAATTGCTAAAAACATCATTATCTGGTTTTTAGATCCCAAGTATTCAACTCAAATTATTTCCAGTAAAAGCAACAAAAAATTCACCAATATAAATTTCTTCAAACAAACTCCAATTTCTAATTTAACTGCAGTTGAAGCAATATTTAATTAGAATTGCTTACAACTAATATAGATAAAGTTAAATGACTTCTTTAACATACATGGCCCAAAATCCATGAGACCATCTTAGATTAAACTCCCTCCGTCCTTTTAGTTGGTTAATGACAAATATTAAGTGCGAAAAGATAGTGAACTTGTGGATGAGATAAAAAGATAATTGTGGGAACATTACCAAAAGAGTAAACGGTGCAAAGTATGTACGACAACACAAAATAGAAATTTAGTGAAAATCATATGAGATGGAGATAATAGCACATCTATATATCACAAAAAAAAATATGATAAGGAAGAGATACTTTGTAGCTAATCAAGCACATATACAAGATTTCTTAGCATAAAACTAACCAAGTTCATGAGAAAGAGCTAGCACACCATCAACTCATGTTAATACCCACTTTAGCAACGCAACAAACTCAGACCTATACCCGTTCATGAATCATATCATCAAATCCATACTAACCACAACAAAAGGTTTCCACTCACTTTGATAACAAAATATGTTCCAAGATTAATTTCTTTAATGAGTGAGATTCACAACTTAATAAAATTGCAACATCATGAAACGATGAACTAATAATGCTCACTTACGCCAAAATAATGGTGACAATACTTTTAATGATAACAATTCTTAAATGCATTTCTTCATATTAATCAAATTTTATAGCGATAAAGATCAAGGACAATGCAAGGAGTTACTTTACCAAGTCAAGCAACAAGTAACTATAACTTATACCAAGGCTTTTCAACCCATAACAATTAACCAACACCACAACTACAACTTGCAACACCAATAATGATTAATGTCACCAACCTCAACAACTAAGATTTACTAACAATAACGATCAATGATCTTAACAATATCAACCACCATTGACATAGATAACAACGTTAATTAACAACCACTACTAGCAACCAACAATCCTAAACATCACTAACAACTAATACCACCGTCATTTTCAACCACAAAAACCCTACAAAAGATTATATAAAGCTGTCCAAAAATTACAACACCATCAAAATGCACAGTAGTAGCACATTTAACCATTATTTTAATCCCTAACATAAACAATGACTTATCCATGTTTGATTCACAAAATCAACTTTTACCCACAACAATCTTCACTAAGATTTAATAACTACAACTCAATATGACGATAAAACTCACAAATTTAACAAAATTTGCAATTACAAACAAGAATCTTACATGAAAAGAGGAGTAGCTCAAAATGGGGATGAAGAGGGTGATGGGGCTGCAAAAATGGTGGTTCTTGTGGTGGTGTTGCGGTTGTGGAAAGGTGGAGAACGCGTAAAATGTTGCTGCAACTATGGCCCACGCGTGTGGGAGGGTGGCGCACGCGCAGGGATGTACGAGAGACTAAATACGCAGCAGGGTCGCGGCCTGCTGCTGCTTGGTTGTTGCTGCGTTTGGTGGAGTGCAGTGGTGCGTGAGGCGGTGGTCGGTGGTCGGTGGTCGGTGGTCGGTGGTGAGTGAGGAAGAGAGGAGGCGTGAGAGGAAAAGTAGAATGAGAAAAGGGGCACGAGAAAAAGTTAATTAGGGTTTCCTTTTAATTTTTTTTTTATTTGTCTTGTACGAGACCGTTTCATATGAAATAAGCTTATATATTAGCCCATTCTTTTAATTGATTACTTTAAGATCGTAAGTAATCATTTTAAGGTTACAAGTAATCACTTTAACGTTATAAGTGATCCCTTTAAGACAAAATATGCGTATTGGGTTAGCCCAATAGAAATGGTATTACCGTCTTATTTAAGAATTAGTATTCCCTTTTTATTTCTTTTCTATTATTTTACTCTTTATTGGGTTGACTCAAAGTATAATGAACACTTGTTAATAATAGTTATTTTTTGTACTTTTAAAGTGATCACTTATAACTTACGATCTTAGAGTGATCAGTTGAGAAATGAATTAATCACATAAATCCATCTCATGTAAGATGATCTTATACAGTACAAATTGTACTTAATAATGAAAATCTAACTCGTCTAACGATATATATGCTTGTTTATAAACACAAGATCAATTAGTTCAAAATGAGTAACTTAACTCTTGTTAAATTTTGTAAAAATGTATCATCATCTAATAATCCTATAAAAGTCTACTAAAAACGAAATATAAACATTTCTATACTTACAAATAAGTAATTGGTTTAAACTAATTTTAAAATGTTAATTTTAATAATAAAACTCTCCAAAAGTCATTTATATGAATAAAAATGACATCATAAAATGACGAGGTGTTACACTAGTCTAACTTTAATTAATTATGCTCTTCCTCCAAGTAAAGAACGAATTACCCAACAATACTTTGACTCGGTAGTAGATAAAAAACACATTTTTGTAATTTTTATTTTCAATAAACGACTCCCCCTGTAAACGTCATTGACTAACCAGAAGTGGATTTGCTAGAATAGCCATCTAACATAGGTTTGATGATACCAAAACACAAACAAACTCTAGAAGTACCCATGAGATACATAAGAATCAAAGTAAACTTTAAATGGTCGTCAATTGTCTCTCAATTGTCGGAATTGAGCTTATAATATATCGTTGGAAATCTCTTAAATTTTAGTTTCTAATGCCACAAATTTTGAAATAATGTGATTTTCTATCAAATGTTATGGCCAAAAGAGTAACCATGTATCAAATTTGAGTTTTTAGAAGCAAATTTTAAACAATTGTCGTTTCTCGCTCGGTTGTCAAAATTAGACATAAAATATATCGTTAAAAAGTTTTTTAAGTGTAGTTTTTAATGACGCAAACCTTGCATTAATGTGATTTTCCATCAAAAAGTATGACTAAAAGAGTGAATACGTATCAAAACCCAGCACAAAACTTTTGCATTATAACCTCTTCACTTCTCTTTTGCTTTTTTTTTTTTGCAAAAATTCTTCTACCTAGCTAAAATTAAAAATTTAAAGAAACGAAAATATAAATATTAATTAAATCAATAAATTGTATCTAGTGGCACAAAATGTAACACCCCAGTCCAATAGACCACCGGTGATTACTCATGAAGACTGTAGACTGACCCCCACAGACCAACACAAGTCTTTCTAGCGCACTTTGGTCTCATTTGTGTGCACCTGGGAAAACTTCGCAGGAGGTCATCCATTCTAAGATTGCTCCCCACCAAGCATGCTTAATTGTGGAGTTCCCAACAAATGAGCTGTCTAGAAAAGAAGATGCACCTTATTGATATGAGTAGTCTATTAATCATTTCTAATGCTTAATCCAGAGTATCATTCAAAACGTGTGACTTGGCCTAGGTCGAGCCATATAAAATGTGCAACTATGTCCATTTTTCGATTTTTAAAAATTTTTATTTTTGAATTAATATTTATTTTTAATTTAATTATTATTAATAATTTTAGTTCAATAATAAAAAAATTTTATTTTATAATTAAAAATAAATTAAAGAATATTTTTGTAATTTCATCAAATAAAGAAGCGACACAACAAAAAGGGTGGCGACTTCTAAAAAATTGTATAAATTAAACCAAAAATGAAGAAGCTTGAAGAGCCACATTGGAGTTCCAGTATGAATTAAATATTACTGCTTGTATCCAAAATGTATGCCTTTGCTTACTTAACACTTGACAGTTTAGGTTCATTCTTTTGCCCTATTCCTTGTTTTCCTATCATTTCAAGCACAAAAAATCCATTTTTCACTGTAACACTTCAACCAATGCAAATTTATCATTTATAACCCTTTTGGTTAGTGGTACTAAATGGTGATAATAAGAATGATTTATAGTGTAAAATTTCATCAAATATTCCATGTAATTCCCATGGTGATGAAACTTTGATCACAAAAAATTTTTCTTTATAAATTTTCATTGCCACCTAATAGCATCTCTCTCAATGGTAATGCATTGGAATGAATTTTATGAAGAAAATGAGATGATTAAAGTGGACAAGCGTGACCATCAAGGTAGACATGAGATATTTTTTAACCAGAATTACACTAATTTTCATTCTAATTACCATCATTTATTATCAACTAACAAACGGGCCTTAAGAGTCAAGAATATCAAACACTTCATTGTTAAAAGAAAGAAACAAAGATTCACAAATACACCCATACAAATAAATTAAATTGAACTTTGTATTCTGTAGTAAAGAATGTTGTATAGTGCAAAATTGCAAATTGAAACAAATTAAAGAAGTTGTTTATCATTCTATGGATACATTTTGGAGTACATTACAAGGAGATAAATGGAGCAAAGATGTCAGGCAAGATTTTGCAACAAATCATACTTAAAACTAATGATTTTTGCGCCCTCGCTAGCTCGAGTCTTTGGCCATATCCTAAGAACTTCCACCAACACTGCTTAACTCGAGCGATCGACTAGTTCTCTTACTAGGGAACTATTCTACGATTCCTCGGTTTGTAGGGTCATAAGCATGATCCCCATTTTTATTAGAATCACAATCCACCCCCTCAAGGAATGACTAAGATTTATAGGGATCATTGCCGATGAAACATAGTTCGCTAGTTAATTCGCCTTTTGCGATTCGCTCAAAAAGGTTTAAAAATAGCCTAAAACCGACCATAATTCGCTTTTTTCGATTTGCAAGGCGATACATTATTCATTGCTATCATTGGCATTATCTTCTTCATCAGAGAAGCACCTGCAACAATCTAAGTCATCCATATCTCTCCATGAGATCTGAACTTCTGATTCAGGTGAGTTATGAAACAAAGGTTCAGGAACACCATAAGAAATCTGATCATCAATGGCTTTCCGAAAACTGGCGAAGTCAATTGAATTATCTGGTTTAATCAGTGGCTTAAACTCAAAACTCGTCTTAGGTGAATCCAGCATAGGTAACTCACATTCTGGAGACAAGCTTACTCTGGTAAGAGCTTCAGCTACCGAATTAAGCTCACATTCAAACCAAGGTCTAGATAACTCATCTATACTCAAACGGGATAATCCAATATCTTCAGAACTTGAATTTGATTGTGGGGTTTGAATAACATTTCCACTTCCTACTGAATCTTCTAACCCTAATGTAGTTTCACTTTCATAATCATGAACATAAACCAAAGCCGGAGAGGGACAACGCACAAAATGCTCGAATGAAGGCCATAAATGGGCTCGAAACTCCGAGCTCATACTCTCACTACCATGAGAAACACTTGTGGCATCACAATCAGAGGAAAAGCCAAGACTTGATGAAGGTGAATTAAATGATTTAGAAGGCATTACAATATCATGGCTATTCAATTTAACCCCATTTGTATCCTCTTTATTATCATCTATATCTGTGCTTTTCTCATCACAAGGATATAGAATCCAATGCATTGAAGCTTCTTCTAGAGAAGGAACAAGAGAAACCCTAGACCTTTTAAGAATCCCAATGAAATTTTCATCTTTACTACTAAAAACCCTAGTTTTACAGGATCCAAACAAGTCATTATCCCCAATAGTGAGTAATCCCCTAGGCCTACATTTTCTCTTATCACTAACACCAGAAAGAACATGACCAGCAGCATAACAAGTAGTAGGAGTTGCTTTCACTACTGAAGTTGATCCACCTTGTATATCTGGAGACACTGAAGCTTGAATTGGGGGAATAGGGCTGCTTGTATCAGCAGATTTTGGGTTATTTTCAACCATTTTACATGTTTTTTTACAGCTACCATGACTACCCAAATGAAACCCATTTCCTAGTTTAATTACAGGAGTAGAATTTGGAGTATTTTCAACAGACAATTTGCTTAAACCATCAGATAGATTAGATCTAGATCTGGGTTTCTTACTGGATTTTGGGTAAACACATGGAGGGGGAGGAGGGTTTTTCTTCGTGGGTTTCTCTAGGTTATGCAAATTATTGCGATTTTTCACTACATTTCTTCCATTGTTACTCAAATTCTCCTTCAAATGTTTAACATTAGAGGTAGATTTGGGATTCTTACCAGATATACAAGATCTGGGTTTCCTATTGCAACCACTTTTAGAAACATCAGAAGAATCATGAGAAAGAAAGAATCTGAGACAACCCATTGGAGCTTCACTGGAAACGGAGTTAACAGTTGTGCCAGAAGTAGAAGTAGAAGTAGAAGAAGAAAAGGAAGAAGAACAAGAAGATAAAATGTTGAGATCTTTTACCATTAATGGACTCTTAGGACTCTGCTTCTGCTTTTTCTGTGTCTTAATGTAACGTTTTGATGCGGAAATTGTGCTGTTCTTCATGATTGAACTAGCCTAATTTGTCTCAAAATGATGGATATTGATCGAAATTTGAGGTTTTGCAGGGATTTAAGATCGATCTTGCGAGGGAAAATGGAGAAAATCAGCTAGAATTAGTAATTAGAACTGAGAATGTTTAAGATTGCCTGTGGATTTTTATCATAATGACAAAAGTTAATCTGGGCGGATGTTTTTTTAATTTTAAATGGCAACGGGCAAATCTAAAAGTTTGCATGATGTTTCCTTCTTTTTTTTTCTTTTTTTTTATTTTTGATAATTTTTAGGGAAATTGTCAATGATACTCTTGAATTTTGGTACTTTACCAATATCTCTAAATTTTTTATTATCAATAGTACCTTTGTATTATTAAATGTCTTACAACCGTAACTGTAACACCCCTGAATTTCCAATCCCTTAAACGAAACCAGAATCGTGAAGGAAGGGAGAAAATTCGGGTGTTACATAAAAAGAAAAGGGAAAAATAATTAAAATAAACGCTAAAGATTAATTGAAAAGGTGAGTAAGTGAAAATTTCGGCAGCATCTCTGCTGAAAACTGAGGATGTGACAATAATATAAAAAGGGATAACATTATTAAAATAATCTAAGGCCTTTAATGCCTTCACGAATACGTCTCGACAGAAAGAATCATCGTTGGCTTCTCAAATCATCAACTCTAATGAGGATCGTGGTTCCAGAATTAACGCATCGATCTGACGGATACTAAGGGAGTATTCTCACTACTGTACATCCAAAAACTACGCAGCGGAACTATGGATCATACAAGGAGTCACACGGCCCATACAAAAGAAATTATACAGTCCCAAAAGAAAACTTTACAAGTAATATAGAAGCTATAAGCATTTGACCATTTGTACACAATGGTTACGACCGTACTCCGCTCTTTCCCCCAATGCAAAGCAAAAGAAGCTCCTATACCTGTCATGTCAAGCTATGATCATCCTACTGCTCAACATAATGACCATAGTCAGATGTGTCATAGCAGAAACATCATAGAGAGTCATGAGCAAACAACAATAAACACATACACGTCAGTAATTAATGAACTTATAACAATTGAAGTCATTGAACAAAACTATAAACAACGATATAGTATGGGAAGAACGAGTCTACTCATCTGTCTAAACACCTCTATTTACTCATAATTTCTCTTTCAAACTACTAATCTCTCGAGTATATTCAAAGGTAGTGGATCCTTTCTTTATTCATGGCATAGTGACACGGCCAAGGGCGTTATCGGCCATCCGGCGCCCATGGCAAAGTATGAGCTCATGCCCCTTCCAGCTGACCCTCTCGGGTCCTACCTTCGGGAAAACTAACACACTGGGGTACTAAACCAGTGAAGAGGCCACCATATTGGGGTTTGCAAGGCCCGCATGGTAATACCTCGGTCAAGGGGCGGTATCGGCCATCCGGCGTCCAGTGACCCAAGCATGCTCATACTCCCCTTACGGTGGTCCCGTCGAACCTCACCTAGGGGACTACTAGATCAACCGAACATAATCCAGTTGAGTCACGACAACTAATCATAATTCAAGGCTCAATAAGTAGGAAATCACTTTGATACCACACACAACCATGGTGTGTTCTCTACTATTTAGAAATTTGTTCTCATAGTCTCCTAATGCTTTCCTTCTACTTGCCTAAATCACTATTACGACTACTCGCTAGCATGGTCTACTTTCTGGCGATCTATAATTCTAATACGATACATTAATCATGAAATATGGATAATACTTTGAGTATGAATATGATAATTAATTACTGCGCGTACGTACCTGCAAGCGTCACTGCACGACCACGAGTTACAAAAATCACCCAACTAAGGGTCTACTTTCCTCTTATAAACTGGGAACCTATACAAGTTAGGAATAGAACTTATAAGTTTTCTTAACTACTTTATCATACCAGCTAGAAACCAAAGTAACCACTATCATCCATTCACGACAAGTTTTCAATTACTTCTAGCACGTACGCATCTCATTCAATACCAAGCATAATCGTCAATTCAACAATAACACAAGTTTTTCCATCGGCAAAGAATACAAGGATTATGTTGACTATTTCATTACACCAACTAACTTTGAGTTATAACGGTTCACATCATCTTAATATAAAGCGACGATTCACACTTAATGTTGATGTAGTGCTAATATGACGACAAGGACGAATCTTAAAGTCATCACATCGCAATATCATTTATTATATTCTCCAAGGTTAGAAAGAACTAAAATCAAAACATCATACAAGTAACTTTAATAATTCTCAACAGTTGACACTATGTTCATAGCCTTACTAATATCATTAATTTATACTTTGATAATCTAACGAGAGCACTTGTAATCAACATTAATAATTTCTTTTACTTCAACAAGGCCAATTAAGACTACCATGCCCAACAAAACTCCCACATTCAACACAAATAAAGTTACTCTTGTACTAAGACACTATCAAAATAGCACACAACCATTATTTTCATTCATACTTCAAACTCTAAATCATAATTATGTTAAATCATCAAACACACTCTTACCCATAAAAGATTCAATGAAAATAATACAAAGTTCAACACTTTTCATCCATATCTCAAAAACCCAATTCATAAGTACATTCAAATCATCAATCAAATTCTTACCCATAACAAGATTCAATGACAATCATACAAAATTAACACCAAACTCATAAAGTTAGTAAAATTCTAATTAAATACTAGGAAAATTACTTAGAGTGAACTTGAGAGGCTTACAATGGGGTAATTAGAAAAGGAGTGAAGACTAGATGGTTGTGAAGGACACCACGCGGCTGGACCGTGGCTGCTGGTGGCGGCAGCCTTCACGGCAGAAGGAGAGGCTTACAATGGGAAATGATGTGAATTTCTTTTGTGTCATCACAATACCATTCTGCAAAATACTGATTTCTATCCCCAAGAAATAATTCAGTGTTCCCAAATCTTTGATACTGAATACTGAGTGTAAATGTTTCTTGAACCAAAGAATTTCTGCTTCATTTGAACCTGTTACTATTATATCATCAACATACACTACTGCTACTGTGATATCATCAGCAACCTTCTTAATGAACAAGGAATAGTCATTTTTAGACTGTTTATAACCTATATTTTGCAACTCAGAATTTAACTTTGCATACCATTACCTTGAAGCTTGTTTAAGTCCATACAAAGACTTGTTAAGCTTGCAAACATAATTGCTTGGATTGTCAACTCCTTGAGGAACTCTCATATAAACTTCTTCTATAAGTTCTCCATGCAGAAATGCATTATTAATTTCCAACTGATACAAAATCCACTTCTTGCTTTTAACACCTGGTGAAAAAGTTTCAAGATAATCAATTCCATATCTTTGTGTAAAGCCTTGTGCAACCAGCCTTGCTTTTAACCTCTCAATGCTTCCATCTGATTTAAGCTTCACCTTGTAAACCCACTTACACCCAATTGGTTTTTTTTCTTTTGGTAAAGGTACCAACTCCCATGTATTATTGGCAACCAATGCATCTAATTCTTTTGTCATTGATGCTATCCACCCTGTATCTTGAGAAGCTTCTAAGTAGCTAGATGGTTCCGAAATTTCTGAGACTTTGTTGATCAACACTTTCATTGGAGAAAGAAGTAAATCAAACTGTACAATATGACACCAATGACTGTGCAAAGAATCTGCTGTACATACATACTGATTCAGGTATGCAGGTCTTTTCTTTGGCCTGGCTGACTGTCTCAGTTGAGAAATAGGGTTAGGTATATTTTGTGGAGTTAATGTGTTTGAGGAGCTGGATTTATCAATTTCTGCAGGAACGTCAGTATGATTATGTGCTGCATTCAGAGTATCAAAATAGTCTTGAAATGGTTCTGGTATTGGGTAATCCATGGCAAGGTCCAAAGGTTTGTTTATGGGAAGAAAAATGGGATATTTTGTGGTGTTGTTCTGTGTTTCATAGTGAAAAGGTAAATGTTTCTCATAAAATATTATATCTCTAGAAACAATCATTCTTTTGGTCACCAAATCAAACACCTTAAAATTTTTCTGATTTGGTGGGTAACCCAATAGAACACAAGGGGAAGACCTCTCATCAAACTTTGTTCTGCCATTTTTCAAAGTTCATACATAACACAAACAACCAAAAACTTTCAAATGACTCAAGTCTGGTTTCTTTCCATTCAACAATTCATATGGAGAAGCAAAATTTATTGAACTCAATGGCATTCTGTTGATTACATGAGTAGCAGTCAACAAACACTCACCCCAAAATTTTATAGGAACTCTAGACTGAAAGTATAATGCCCTTGCAGTCTCTAATAAATGTCTGTGCTTCCTTTCCACGACTCCATTTTGCTGTGGAGTATTAGGACAAGATTTTTTATGTTTAATTCCATACTTTCTGTAAACAAGTAAGATATCTCCTTCACATAGCTCTTTGGCATTATCACTCCTTACACATAACACTGAACTGCTGTATTGAGTCTTGATGAAGACAAGAAAATCAGAAATAAGTCTCACAACATCAGTTTTATTTTTCATAAGAAATGTCCATGTATTTCGTGAGAAATCATCTACAATGGTAAGAAAGTAACTTAAAGAATCATGAGTCTTATTCTTATAAGGACCCCATGTATCTATATGAAGTAACTCAAAACATTTTTTAGCTTTAGACAAACTTACAGGAAATGGTTTTCTAGTTTGCCTAGCCCTATGACAAACTTGACATATCACTTCATTTCCTACTCTATTGTCAAAAACAGAGTTAACAAGATGCAACGTATTGAAAGGCATATGTCCCATTCTAAGGTGCCAAAGTTTTGCATCTTCAGCAATTTTACCAACTTTAGCTGCATCAGCAATTGCAACTTCCTGAGTCTGTAGCTTCTCTGACTTTGTCATAGTTCTGTCATCAACAGCATATAAGCCAGACACCAATTTACCAAGCACCACTGACTGACTCAAAGTTGGTCCCTGAATTAAGCAATATCATGAGTAAATACTATCTCACAATTTAAATTTCTGCATAATCTATGAGTAGAGATTAAATTGAACTTCAACCCAGGCACATGCAGAACATTCTGCAATTCTATACCATTATCAAAGAGCACAGTTCCAATATGTTCTACTGTCACATGCTTACCATTAGCAATAGTGATTGTGTTTGGACTTTTATCAAACACTTTATAATCTTTAAACAAATCTAAACTTGAACAAATATGGTCTGTAGCACCATTGTCAACAATCCAACTTTGATTTGAACAAGTTAAGAAACATGTACCTGCCACATGTACTTGAGGTTCATTTGATTCCTGAGCCTTTAGAGCTTTAAGAATACTGCTGAATTGATCTGAAGAGATATGAGTAAGTTGTTCTGCTATTTCTTCATTGCCTTCTTCCATTTGAGCTATTGCTGTAATCTTCTTGACTTTTTCTTTAGCAAAAGTTGAAGGATATCCATGGAGTTTAAAACATCTTTCAATTGTATGTCCAGGAAGTCTACAATGCTCACAGTAAGGTCTTTTTCCTGCTACCACCAATCTGTTTCCATTAGATGATTGAAAAGTCATTCTAGATTCCTGATAACGATTCTTGTAATTTCTTTTATAGTCTGCAGCAAACACCATAGCTCTATTACTTGATTCTTCATCAATCAAGCTTGCTTGCCTCTGCTTTTCTTCTTGTATGAGCAGTTTATATGCCATAGAAATGGTTGGCAAAGGTTGTATCATCAAGATGTTAGTTCTCACAGCAGTGAACTTATTATCCAGCTTCATAAGCAACTATACGAGTCTTTCTTCTTGTTGTTGCTTCATGAAAGTTTGATTACAGGTACAACCAGCACTTGTACAAGAAGATAATGGGTTCATCTGATTGATTTGATCCCAAATGGCCTTGATCTGAGTAAAGAACTCAGTAATAGAAGTTTCTGGATCTTGTTTCAAATCTTGCAAAGATTGCTGCAAAGTGTATAATTGAGGTCCTGAGGTTTGAGAAAACCTTTCCTCAAGATCCTTCCATATTTCTTGAGAAGAAGTCAAAAACAAAACACTCCGAGCAATCGAACTTTCCAAGGATCTCAAAATTTAAGAAGTTATTATAGCATCACATCTTTTCCATGCACCACAATTTGGATCATCTTCAGTTGGTTTTGGCAAGCTTCCATCGATGAACCCTAATTTATTCTTTGTTGAAAATGTAATGATCATACTCCTCTTCCATTCACCATAAGCTTCACCAGAGAATTTTTCAGAAATAATAGGTAAAGCAGTATTCTCTGAAGGATTGATGTAATAAGGCGAAGTTGGATCAGAGGTTACTGGAATTGACGAATTTTCCACCATTTTCAATCAAGAAATTGTATAAACGAAGGAAACAACAAATTGATAGATTCAATCTATGATATTATCAAAGAAAATTACTCGAACTTTCACGATTTCTTATATGAATCTGCAGAAATTCGAAGCCACTACAATTGACGGAAACAGATTATCAAAGAAAAATTGTTCAAATTCTCTGATTTCACTGTAATGATCGAAAAGAAATAAAAAAAACAAAGATCTTTGATCTCCCACTCTGATACCATGAAAAGATTCACAGTGAAGATTATATAGTTTTGAGAGGCAAGAAGAGAGAAAGAGATAAGAGAGTTTTTATTATTGATTTTATTAAGAAAAAAAGCTAGCGTACAGCTTCCAGAAAAGGATATATATACTACTAGTTACAAGCATCTAACAAATTTGTTTTACAAAGAAGACCATAGTCTACTGCTGACGTGTCTAATCATCATTAGGAAACAAGTTTAGTCAAAGCATCAATAAAATTCTCCTCAGAGAGAACCATGCAAAAACATCTATTGTAGTATATAATATAAGGGAAATTCCATGCGGTAACTCTGAGGTTTCAAGTTTTTCACGTGGTAAACAAAACTTTTAAAAAATTCACGCGGTAACCCTGAGGTTTACGAACTGTTCCACCGTGGCCTTTTTTGCACATAAAATGTTAGCAAACGTTAATTTCGAAGCTTTAAGGCTGCTGTACGCCTATATATGCTACTCACCATTCGAAATGCTATCAATTTCAACCTTTTCCTCCAAAACATAAACCCTAATTCTACCATCTTTCATCTAAATTATATTTTTCCCCCCAACCAAAGATGGTATAGTTAGGGTTTATGTTTTAGGGAAAAAGATTGAGACTGATGGCATTTGAAATGGTGAGTCACATAAGTGGCGTTCAACAACCCTAAAGCTTCAAAATTAACGTTTGTTAACGTTTTATGTGCAAAAAAGGTTACGGTGGAACAATTTGGCAAACCTCAGACTTACCGTGTGGATTTTTTAAAAGTTTTGGTTACCACGTGAAAAACCCAAAACCTCAGGGTTACCTCATAGAATTCCAAATAATACTATAATGTACGTCAGAAAAATAATTTCTAAAATGTTTCTTAATTAATTCAAAGCACAACTACATTAATACCAATGAGTAGTATGTCATCTACGCACAAAACTAAAAACACTATGCTACTCCCACTCAATTTCTTGTCTACATAATATTCTTCTTCATTTGATATGAAAGTCAAACAATTTAACTATCTCGTCAAATCTGAGGTTTCAACTCTAACATAAAAGGACAACAAAAGACGTTTTCTTTGACTATGATAAAAAAAATTTATTACATTTCTCGAACATATTTGATATACATATTACTCCTACTTGTCTTCTTAGAAATAAACTTCCTTACCAAAAGATACCATTGGGTGCAACAAACAATTTATTATTTTTCGCTTTGATTGTAAAAGTAATACCCCTTTGTCTCTCGCAGTGGCGGACCTATTAAGGTGCCTGAGGTTGCCTAGGCACCCCATTAAAAAAAAATAGAAGCTTGCTTTGGTCAAGGATCGAATGTGAAACCACTTGTTTGTGAAGCTTCAGCAGTTACCACTAAACCTACACATTTTGTTGAAAAAATTGTTCATGTTTGAAAATTTTTAATTTTAGTTTCCCACTCTGATTTCTTTCCCTGTTCTTACCCATTAGTCCTCCCAATACTCAAATGGCCAAATACCCACTGATTTCTTTCCCTATTCTTACCCAGTAGTATTACTCTTTGACTCTTCGTGTTTTCCTCCTTCAATAGACGGCCACCGGCGACGATAATCGGCAATCAAGGCGCCGTCTGTCTATTTCACATCTCTGTAAGTTTTAAATTTTTGTTAATTAGCTATATTATTTAACATTTAGGTTTATTAGTTTTGAAAATTGAATTTTTGATTGTATTTTATTTTATAATTGATGGCTATTAGTATTATTTAGTATTGAATATTGTATTGTATAATAGTTTATTAGTCTATTTTGATTGTTTTTTTTTTTTTTCATGATTGCCTCCACTGATTGTATAATACAATTTGTATTAATAGAATAATAGTGTATAAATTATAATTCATTTCAAAAAAAAAAAGTGTATAATTAATAATTGTATTTTGATTTCATTTCGTCCATTGTAAGTTTTGTTTGGGTAAATCATGATAGTTCTAAAAAAATTACCGTCAATAATATAATTTTTTGTTAATTTCGCTACAATAATACTAACTATTGATTAATTATGAATAATACTAATTTAGTGGTTTTTTTTCCTAGAATAATACCAATTTTAGTTTGTTAACTAATTTACCAAATTTTTTTTGTCATATAATCTCCTATTGTTTGATTTTTAACATGTTAGGTAAATTCTAGGAAAACACCTTATAAAGTTGGTATTATTCATGATTAATAAAAAATTGATATTATTATAGGGAAATAAACAAAATATTGTATTATTTCTGATAATTTTTTCTAGTTTTAATTGTATCTAATATAAATAGTTTTAATTGTTCTTTTATTGTTATAATTTTAGTCTTTAAAATGAAGCGAATAAAAGATTCAAATATTATAAAAAAAAAATTCAAAGAAGAAACACCAAAAATCTACGGAATCATCTAGTCCATTATTAATGGGTTAGTAAAATTATACTTTATTTATTTTACCTTTTTTGTAGTACCCCATTCTTAAAATCCTGAATCCGCATGCAAAAAGAAACTTATTAATTTTAGGTGGAAGTTCATCAAAATGTAAACCCTTTAAATTTATTTCACAACTCCAAGTGATAAAAGCATAACAATCAAGTGCAATCCCCAGAAGAAATAGGGAAGATCAACAAGACTTATGTTGTAAAACAGAATGCTTGATTAATTCATCCAGATTATGATCAGATTGTTGTCTTGAGAGCAATGAAAGGAGTGAAGAGAAATGACAGATTGCAGAGAAGATCCTCTTCTTGAAGAACTTGTCTCTTCAAGATTAATTGTTTTCTTATTATTGTTTCTCAAAATCGTAAAAAAAACTTTATAACAAAGCACCTTATTTATATACACTTCTTACAAAAAAAACAAGAACAAAAGGAACAAGAAAGGCTGTGATAGTTTGTTACTATGCTGAGTCATCAACCAAATATTAGCTGTAGCTTAGCATATATATCAAGACCCCCCCTCAAGCTAGGGAGCCTGTTCAGGAAGCATGCCTAGCTTGTGAACAAGCTTAGAGTGTTGAGTAGAAGAGAGAGGTTTTGTGAGAACATCAGCCAATTGTTCTGTTGTAGGAAGATAGGAGAGTTTTATGAGACCTTCTATCACTTTCTCCCTAGTAAAGTGGCAATCCAATTCCACATGTTTGGTCCTTTCATGGAATACTGGATTCCTTCCAATATGAATGGCAGATTGATTGTCACACCTGAGCTGAACAGGTAGCAGATTAGAGAGCCCTAACTCTTTCAGAAGGTTGATAACCCAAGTGACTTCTGCTGAGGCTGCTGCCATAGCTCTGTACTCTGCTTCCGAGGAGGACTTGGAAATAGTACTTTGCTTCTTGGATTTCCAAGAAATAGGTGAGTTGCCAAGAAGTAGAAGATAGCCAGTAACAGATCTTCTGGAGTTGGGGCAGGATGCCCAGTCAGAGTCGGAGTAAGCTTGTAGAGTGAGTTGTGTATTTGCTTTCAAGAGTATACCTTGGCTAACTGTTGCATTGATGTATCTAAGTACATGTTGGAGAGCTTGAACATGAGGAAGCCGTGGGTGTTGCATAAACTGGCTTAGGGTTTGGACAGCAAAAGATAGGTCAGTTCTGGTGTGTGTAAGAAAGTTTAGCTTCCCAACCAAAGACCTATATTGAATTGGATTATGATAGAGTTCACCCTCTTCTGCTAGAAGTCTTATTGTGGTTAGCAAAGGGATTTTAGTTGTCTTGGAAACATCCATATTACAGTCTTGAAGAAGTTCTTTTGTAAACTTCTTCTGTGTTAAAATAACACCTTGCTGCACATGTGTGACCTCAATACCAAGAAAGTAATTAAGAAGGCCAAGATCCTTTATGCTGAAGGTAGAGTGGAGATGCTATTTGAGATTTGAAATGACAGAAGAATCGGCACCTGTGATGATAATATCATCTACATAAATAGCCACAATAGTCAAGCCTGAAGTTGAATTCATTAGAAACAGGGAATATTCATTCTTTAATTGCTTGAATCCTTGTTGCTGTAACTCTTGATTAAGCTTAGTGAACCATTCTCTGCTGGCCTGCTTTAAACCATAGAGAGATTTGACCAACCTACATACCTTATTTTCTGGATTGGAAACACCCTCTGGCATTTTCATGTATACTTCTTCAGTCAAGGTGCCATGTAGAAAAGCATTATTTATGTCAAGTTGGTGCAAGGGCCATTTGTTGTTAGCAGCTATGGCAATGGCATCGGATAGTGGTCATTTTGACAACAGGAGAGAATGTTTCCTGGTAGTCAATGCCATACTTCTGTGTGAATCCCTTTGCAACTAATCGGGCTTTAAACCTTTCCACTGAACCATCTGCTTTTAACTTCACTTTATAAATCCATTTGCACCCAATTGCTTTCTTCCCTTGTGGCAAAGACACTACATCCCAGGTATGATTAGCTCGGAGGGCTTCAAGCTCCTGATTCATGGCTTCAACCCATTTTTGGTCTTGAGAGGCTTCTAAGTAATTCGTTGGTTCAATAATTTTGCAATTTTGCTCAATAATGCCTCTGTTATCAGGTGGGAGTGAGGAAAATTGACAAGATTGCACCAATGCTCATTAAGTATGGTGGCACACACATAGTCTTGCATCCAGGAGGGTTTATTATGTGGTCTAGAAGATTGTCTAGGTGGTTGAAGATTATTTTGTGATAGATCAGGCTGTGGTGAGACAATTTGAGAAGATTGTGGAGAGTGAAGCTCTTTAATAGAAGAGTGGTCAGTTTCTGTGTTTATAGATTGGTTTATGACAGAGTGGGAAAGTGGTTCAGGTAAGGGAGGAAAAGAGGAGGGAGCAATGGTTGTTTCAGTAGGGAGGAAAATAGGCGAAGAAGTTGGAGGTGAGGCAGTGAAATGAAAAGGAAAATGTTTTTCATGGAAAACAAGATCTCTAGTGATAAGTATCTTGTTAGTATCAAGGGCCTTATAGGCTTTCTGATGAGCAAGATAACCTAAGAACACACATGGAATGGCTCTTTGGTCAAACTTGGTTCTGTGAGATTTGTTGGTAGAGCAATAGCACATGCATCCAAAGATTCTGAGATGCTCCATAGAGGGCTTGCTGCCATGTAACTTTTCACAAGGAGTTTGAAAGGAGATTGTTTTCAGTGGCATTCTGTTGATAAGATGAGTTGCACATAACAAACATTCACCCCAATACTGAATAGGGACTTTAGATTGAAAATAAAGCTCTTGCAGTCTCCAATAAATGCCTGTGTTTTCTTTCCACAGTGTCATTTTGCTGTGGAGTGTTAACACAACTCTTCTGATGTGCAATACCATGCTTTATGTAAAATTGCAGAATATCACCTTCACAGAATTCCTTTGCATTATCTAGACCTTATAGTCAAGATATCAGCTTGAAACTGTGTTTTAATGAAAGTAACAAATTGATATAACAAACTTACCACATCACTTTTGTGCTTGAGTAGAAAAATCCATGTATGTCTAGAAAAATCGTCTACTATAGTCAAAAACATCTTACAATTGTCACGAGTCTTGACCTTGTAGGGGCCCCATACATCAATACGTAAAAGTTCAAAACAATTCTTGCTTTTAGAAAGACTTTTAGGAAATGGTAGCCTTGTTTGCCTAGCTTGTGGGCATATCTGACATATGAAATCTATACTCTTATTATTGTTATTTACATTACATACACGATGTAATTTCTTGAATGGCAAGTGACCGAGCCTCAAATGCCAAAGCTTGCTCTCTTCTAAACTTTGTGTGACAACACCAGTGGCAGCAGCTAAATCAGCTTTAGAATTATGATTTGTGACTTCATCTACTGCATACAATCCTGACTTCAATTCACCAAGAACCAGGGAACTTTTCTGTGAAGGATTCTGTAGAATGCACTTGTTCTTTGTAAATGTAATGGTGCAATTAAGATCTTTACACAACTGATGAGTTGATATCAAATTAAACTTGAATCCTGGAACATGCAATACATTTACTAATATGATTCCATTCCCCAAGTTAACAGAACCTATGTGTTCCACAATTGATTTCTTTCCGTCAGCCACAGTTATGGTGTTTTGAGCATGGTCATACTTCTTATGTGTTTCAAACAAAGCCAGATCAGAACAGATATGATGTGTTGCACCACTATCTACAATCCACTTATCATTGGGATTAATTAAGAGGCATATACCTGCTATATGAGTTTGAGGTTGAGTAGAACTTTCCTTTTGCTTTCTGAGGTAGCTTTTGATCTCATTGAATTCTTGCACAGAAATGTAAGCCTGAGCCTCAGGATCTTCCTGTTCATCACAGTTTTGAGTAATGACTGCTGCAACCTTCTTTCCTTTGTCTTGTGTCTTTGGCTGAAAGTTAGAAGGAAAGCCATTTAGAACAAAACATCTTTGTCTGGAATGTCCAGGGACCTTGCAATGGTCACAGTAGTAATTAATGTTGTTGTTCTTCTTGTATCCATCGTTATTCCTGTAATTATTTTGTGATGAGTAATTGTTGGATTGAAAAGGTGGCCTGTATGGTTTGTACTCACGTCTCCTGTATTCCCCCTTTTTATAGTCAGCAACAAAAGCCATAGTATTAGAAGATACTTCTTGCAGCTGACCAACAGTTCTCTGCTTTTTTTCTTGAATTAGCAATCTATAAGCCAAGGACACATTTGGTAGAGGCTGCATCATGAGTATATTAGTTCTAATGTTAACAAACCTATCATCTAGTTTCATGAGTAGCTGTATGAGTCTTTCTTCTTGTTGAGCTTTAAGAAATTTCTGAATCAAGTTGCATGAGCATCCATTGCATGTACAGACAGGTAAAGGATTTATGCCATTAATTTGATCCCACAGTGATTTGATTTTAGTGAAGAATTCAGCCACAGAACTAATTCCTTGAATCAAGTCACTTAGATTTTGCTGTAGATTGAACAACTGAGGACCTGATGTCTGATCATATCTCTCCTCCAGTTCTTGCCATATTTCTCTGGCTGTAGTAAAATAAAGAACACTTCTAGCAAGTTCACTATCTAAAGATCTCAAAATGAAAGAAATTACTAAATGATTACATCTCTCCCATGCCTTGTAATCTTCATGAGTCTCATCAGGTTTCATTATAGTTCCATCTATGAACCCTAGCTTGTTCTTAGCAGATAATGCTATAATCATACTCCTTTTCCATTCATTGTAACGTTCACCATTGAATTTCTCAGAAACTAAAGGTGTAGATGTGTTTTCAGAGGGATGAATGAAGTAAATGCTAGCAGGATCTTGTGATTTAAGAAGTGTATTTTGTGCGGTAGACATAATAAGCAACTGGAAAAGAAGATTTAGGGAAGGAAAAACAAAATTTGTGTAGAAATTGAAGGAATATAATAAAAGATCAACAGAATCACAAATAGAGATAGATTTCTGAGAAAATTTCAATGAAACAAACACGGATGAAACTAGATAAGAACAAATTAGAAAATCAAGAACAATACCACAAGACGATTACAGAAATTGCTCAATCATCAGATTATTTCTCCAGAATTTGATGACGAGGCTCTGATACCATGTTGTAAAACAGAATGTTTGATTAATTCATCCAGATTATGATCAGATTGTTGTCTTGAGAGTTGAGAGCAATGAAAGAAGGAGTAAAGAGAAATGACAGATTGCAGAGAAGATCCTCTTCTTGAAGAACTTGTCTCTTCAAGATTAATTGTTTTCTTATTATTGTTTCTCAAAATCGTAAAAAAAACTTTATAACAAATCACCTTATTTATATACACTTCTTACAAAAAAAACAAGAACAAAAGAAACAAGAAAGGCTGTGATAGTTTGTTACTATGCTGAGTCATCAACCAAATATTAGCTGTAGCTTAGCATATATATCAAGAACTTAGGATCGATCAAACTATATTAAAACTTTTGGACTAAGTACTCACCACTACGATTCAATCGCAATGCATTTATCATTTTACCCATTTTATTTAAAACTTTAATATGGAATTGTTTGAAGTTTTCAAATGATTACACCTTTTGATTTTTGAGATAAACATATTCATATATACATATATCTTTATTAAAAGTAATAAATTAATTATAAACTCTACTACATGATTTAATTATAAAACAAAATACATCTGAATGTATTGATGCTAAGAGATCACTTTTATATTGGATATGGTCTTAAGCTTCTTGCTTTATTTAAGCCACCCCACTCTCCTTGAACTCTTTTCTTTTTCAAATCTTAAGAACATATGTATTTTAGTTTCTTCACTCAAACAGCTTAATCAGATCAAGAAATTGAACGGAATAATTTAGACTTTTATTGATTTTCTTACAGTAATTCTAATTTTTGATTAATCATTAATAATCTCAACTATTATGTCACTTGCCAAGGTCCATTGTTAAGCATCTTGTAACCGATTAAATCAAGTAAAATATGTCAAATGCTATTTTCTCCCCCAAAAACTACCACATAAAATCTTATAGCATGCCTATGAAACTTGAACCTTTTACAAGTATTAAGGTTATTTTCATACACAGATACGCTCTCTGTTCATTTCTTGTATGTTTGCACCAGAAGGTGTGTTTTTTTTGTGATTTCATCTTCTATATAGATTGTTCATTTTTTTGATGGGAGAAAAAGAGTTTGTGCTTTTGGTTTTGGGATGTAACCCCGAAAAACTGATAACAGAAAAGAATGGACTTTAACGACTTAGCAAGGGAGGGCATTAATGGCAGAGCAGGAGAAAAGCTTCAATGGCGGAGTAGGAAAAAGGTTCAATAGCGGAGCAATACATAGCTCAATGATAACTATCTAACACTCATTAACATAATCACAAACATAATACGAATTATATGAATTAGGGTTGTTCAAAAATATCCGATTTTAAAAATCTGACCAGAATAATCAAGTATTCGAATTTAAAATTGGGTAATTTACCCGGTTAACAAATTTCGGGTAATCCGGGTTGGATACTCGGTTTTTTAACTGGGTATTCGGTTCGGATACGACACATTTTTTTAACAATCCAGGTACCCGGTATCCGGTTTATATATATATATATATATATATATATATATATATATATATATATATATATATATATATATATATATATATATATATATATAATATTTTTTTACTTGTTTTGGAAAATAAAAACCCTAATGCCTTAGCCGCACACGATACCTCTTCTAGTCTTCTTCACTATTTTCATATTTTCATCAATGACCAAAGTCATTGTGAAAATCGTAACTCTACCATTTCTTCATCACCATCTTCTTTAAAACCGTCTTCTTCATCACCAGTGTTGATTTATCAACGGTGTAATCATCACCATCTTCTTCACGGCCGACAAGTAGTGATGACGGCGCACGAATACCGTCTTCTTCATCACCATCTTCTTCATCAATTGACTTATGGTTGTATTTTAATTTTTAAACTCTCTTAATCCCTTATCTCATAATTTGTCTTTGATGAATTATGACTAATTAAGTTAAGTCTTTTAGATTTTAATAGCTTATCATTTAGTATTTGAATTTTATATAAAAAAATATTCTAAAACAAATAAGAGAAAAAAAACACATGTTTAAGGAAATAAATAAAACTGGATATCCGTTTTTCGACCCGGTTTAAACCGAGTTAGAACTGGGTCACATTTTTAGATATCCGAAAAATCGGGTATCTGGATTTCCGAACTCGAATCGACTCGATACACGATTTTGAACACCTGTAATATGAATACTCATTGAATTAGAACATTTGATGTGTGATTTGATTAGTCAATAAGGAAGAATGTTTCAAAGTATTATCTGATCTGGTGATTCCTTCAGCCAACACCAATTTAGAACGTATACCGAATTGATCCCCCGTATGCTAGTATTCTAAAGATACTGATTCACTCTTTTCACTTTTTTAATTTTTTTAGAGACTAGATATGGGGTTATAGGTAAAAACTATATGTTAGCCGTTAACGGTTTATGTGAAAAAATGACCAAAGTCAATAAAAAAGCTTCAACTAATAGCCTTTTAACTTTAATTTAAAACTTATTTTTCTATATTTTTAGGGCAGAAACTAATTTTTCAAGTAACCCAAAAACTATTTAATCTAAGCTTATCTTTTTGATTATTTGACCACGACAAAAAAAAACCAAAATTCAACTAAATAAGAAACCATTTGCTAAATAGTTATTTATTCGTTTCTTAAAAAAGTTTTATTTATTATTTTAGGGTATTTTATTTGTTGTTCTCAAATTAAATATTTTTATTTATATCACAAATTTTAGATAAAATTAATTTTATTCATTTTCATTTTAATATTTTTAATGATACTTATGGTTCACACATATCTTTCATTAACTTTATTTTAATATTTTTATAATCTTCACATGTTTTCCTCTAACTTTATAAAAATATTTTTTTTATTAGTTATGGTTCTTATATTTTTTTACACTAATTTTTTTTAATATTTATTTAATATTTATAGTTTTTACTTGTTATTCTTAAATTTAAAATTTAACAAAATAATATATAACACTTAAAATTTTTTTTATTTTTCTAAATTTTCATAAAACTATTATAAAATTTAAAAATCTTCGATGATAGTGGACAAAGAAGGGACCCATAAGTCACAATCAAGCATAGCAAAACCAATCAAATCTATTCGATCTATAAACCATGTGGGTCCCACCTCCACTCACTCTCAACAGTTAACCCCCTCCTTATTCTCATCCTTCGCCGCCCTCTCTCTTCTCCATTATAAATACCTCCTCCATTATCGGTGTCGAATTTTTCTCCACCGTTATTCTCTCTCCTAAATTGCCATTTTCGTTCTCTCTTCTTTCATCTTTACTCTTATTCAGGGAGTCAATATTCTTCCTTTAAACCCTAAAATCTCTCATTAATGGCTGATCAATCTTCAGAAAAAACCCTAGATTCTACTGTTTCTTCATCCGATCAACCTCAATCCACTGATTCTCCTGTGATTGAAGCCGATTCTTCTGGTTCGTTGTCGCGGAACTCGTCTTTCAGCAAGCTCAATGCTCAAGCGCCTGAGTTCGTTCCGAAGAAGACGAATCTTCCATCACCGACTTCAATAACTGCCGGTGATCCTAGGGTTTTGATTGTACCTCCCCCGCCTACTCCGCCGCCCGCAATGGTTCATGTGTATCCTCCCCCGCCTCCTCCGCAGGTCAACTCGCCGTTTCCGGTTATGCCTTTGCCTCACATGAATCACCATCATCATCACCATCCGCATCATCATCATCATCAGCAGAATTATCATGATCATCATAATAATCATCGGAATGATTCTCATCGGAATCATCATCATAAGCATCATCATCAATCACAGTTTCATGGTGGAAGTAATGGGGAGCAGCAGGAGGGAGTGGGTCAAGGGTCTAATCAGCAAGATAAGGATCAAGGGCAGGGTAATAATGGAGGGTCCAGGAATATTAATGGCTTGTCTGAAGAATCTACTCAGAAACTTATTAATCAGGCACGCCTTTGCAACTCTCTTGTTCAGTCAGTTATTCCACATTTTATTAGTTGTTTTGTTGGAAAATTATTGTCATTTACTGTTGCTGTTGCGTATGATATAGAGACATGAAAGTGAGTGCTTCTAAGTTTATAATACAATTGAAGTGCAATAGGATGCTTATCAATGACCTGATTAGATTCATGCAGTGAGACTGTGAGTGCTGAAGAGGTTTTTGTTGGTATATGGTGTAGAAGTATTATAAACTCTTTATTGAGTGTTTCATACGATTCAGTGTTTGTTTGTTGCATTGTTTGAAAATTAGCTTACGAAACTTAGTTCGTTCAGTCACTAAGTTTGCACGGATTGAATTTGAGGTACAGGGCAGGAAATGTAAATCCCATAACTTCAATAGAAGGTGTACATTACACTATTAAATGGAGTGTACGGGTATGAAGTTAAGTACCTTACATTGTACTTCAGTCATATTAATCTTATGTGCCATAATATATTTCATGTTACAATTTCAGCTTTGATTCATTAGTGATTATATGCTATTACTTGGGAATTTACAATTTGTTGCAAGTTGAGAGTATACTAAATTTGTGTTAAACTTGTTTATAGATCTCTTGAGTTTGTTATTATTGGTATGGAAAGTTGGTAAGCAAGCAATGAGGTTGTGATTGTCTGAAATGGGACTTATTAATTGTGATGGAACTGGATATGAGATTATAGAATAGGGATGTCGCCCAGTTTGAGATGTTTTTTTCACAGTACCTCGAAATACTTTCAAAAAATCATTAAATGTTATCTTTAATCCTCTCTGAGTACACATTTGACTTGCTTTAAAACCTCAAAACATATAAGACAGTTATAGAGCTTACAAGGCACAAGGAATTAATATTGTATTATAATGCTTAATATTAGCACTTATACATTCAAAACATCATTAAATATTATCTTTAATCCTCTCTCCATTCCTCTTCGTTGTTCCTACTTTAACGATCAATTCCAAAAGCCGTTCCCGTGGTCATTAAGAAACCTATGAAGACATCTAAAAAGTGACCTCATGTGAGAAACACAAAATTGAAAATTGAAATATGCCCATAAATTGAAATCTAACAATCAATGTAAACCCCAAAAAATGAGAAAAACAAAAAACTTGAATGTTCTTTATCTTCAAGGTTTGCAAAGTAAGTAAACCATTCTTTTTTGCTGCCCCTTATTCTTCATCGGAAACATTAGAAGTTTCATTTCCATCACTTGAAGTTTTAGACTTATCCTTAGTTGAAGAAGAAGGATTTGATTTTTTAGGATTTTCCATATGAAGATTATTGATTAAGAATTTTAGGGCTTCTCTTGATGGATGAGTGAAACACACCAATCAACAAGAGCAAACAACATAATGAAGAATGAAGAATGAAGAATGAAGAACCAAAGGAAGAACATAATGAAGAAGGGGATGAAGAAGGTAGAACATATTGGGAGGTTATTTAATTAAAAAATAGATGAAGAGGTGGATGGATCTTGGGTATTGATTGTGGAAGAATATGAATGAATGTTCTAAAAGCGGGGCATATGGTTAATGAATAAAGACAGGAGGAAGTTAATTAATCAAAACGAAGGAGAAGGCTAGGTAGATTTAGGAATTTAATTTAGGAAGTGTAATCTTAAAGGGGAGAGAGTAATTATGTTTAATTGTAAAGATTAGATTAATTGATGTACTTGGGTTATAAAGTAACTAAGGATAAGTAGGGTAATATATAAAATTCATAATAGGGGTGTTTAGCATGTGGGAATGGGACTTTGTGAGACTTTATATGAGACTTTTAAGATGAGACTTCGAAGATAAAAAATCTCATTCCTTGTTTGTTATGTTAGATGAGACTTTATATGTGGAAAGAGTTTGTTTGAGAAAGCTAGAAGAAAGACAAAAAAAGAAAGTCTCAACCTCCCCCGAAGACATTTATCATGGGGACTTTCTTATTTTTAGTCCCATTCTCTTCAAACAAACAAAGACTTAGACTTTGTTTTGGAATAAAGTCCTATTCCCTCCCTCAAATCCCTCATGCCAAACACCCCTAAGATTAAAATGGTAAAAAAAAAATTGCCCCAAATTTGAAATAGAAAGGTGTTAATGAGATGAATAGATTATTATTGAAACCCTTTCCCTCAACTTTTAAACCATTTACCTTCAATCATTTCCGTTGCATAACCAGAGTCACCACTTGTTTCCAACTATTATGTACTTATGCCTTGGAATAGAAGAAAAAGTTGACTCTTATGATTGGAAGATAGTTATGTTGGGAATTTGGTTGTTGATATATAGTAAGAAACCAAGACACTTTATTATTCCTATTTTTTTATTAATGTTAAGAGTTTTTTGACATGTAGGTTTTAGTAATTTTTTGGAGATTATTTTGTTTTTAGAGTAAGTCAGTTAGTTCTTAGAGGTACATGGTTGATTTTGTGGAGAAGCTGTTACATAATCATGGACATGGATTACCAGCGCTATCAAGCTTCCCATTTCTAAGTTTGCTTAGACTAGATAGAAAGAAACCTTTTTCCATTTGTCGTAGGTAAAGAAAGGGCAGCCTAAGTTGAGTGTATTTTTCATGAATTGGACATCAATGTTAGTGATACTAAGTATGAATTTTCAGCATACATATTTGTACAATCAAAGCTAATCCTTTTACTAGATTGACCTACTCATCTTCCTTCCTTTACTTGCCTCTATCTTTTTGAGGTAGGGAATGATAAGGATCTCAGGGAATCTTTTACATGGGTAGGATTTAAGAAAAATTTTACACTTTTAAATTTTGCTGAATGCTGCTCATTGATTTCAGCTTCATTACTTTTGACCACTTGTCATAAACTAGATAATGACATGTTAATGCTTAATTTCTTGTTCTTTTTTGACAAATTCTCTTCTATCATTGAGTAGAAATGAGGGGATGTTATCATATGTAATGGCTTGTTCATGAACTATACAAATGAAAACAACACAAAAACAAAATTTTCTTGAAGGTGAGGGGTGCTAGAGGGATATGGAATGTGACATTTAAGATTCATATGTATTTTTGATATTCCATCGCATCAATCTGAATGATATGCTCAATCTTTTGTCAATGTTACCAATCACAGTTTGCATTTATGCCAACTTGCAAGAACTTGAGTTCACTCGTTATAAGTAATCTTATCTCTCTTTTAGGTTGTGTTTAGTTTCTCGAACTAATCTTGTCATTTCATAATGCATCATCGATCACTTCTCTTTTTTCTGGTCTTTGACAATGTAACAAATGTATTCATTTTAGGTGGAGTATTACTTCAGTGATGTTAACTTGGCTACTACTGATCATTTAATTAAGTTTATCAACAAGGATCCCGAAGGATTTGGTATGATTTTGCTACCTTCTAAATGTTGTTTTTGTTTATAAATTACTTAAATTTGTGAGAATTTCAAACTTTCTTTTTTTTCTTTAATTCATGAAATCATGATCAAGTTTCAATTGGAAACAAACCCTTTTTATTACTAAGGGTAAGGTTGCGCAAATTTATAACCCATGGCATACGGGACGTTTGGTTATTGAAATCAAATTATGGTGATGAGATTGTGTTTTAGTTTTATCTTTCATAAATTATAACATTCCTATTGTAGGGAAGCTTGCACCCTCAAACGTGTGTTTTTTTTTTATAATTTTTTATCACCTTCTAAGACCACATTTTAACGTTGTAATGGATGAGAATAAATTTTGTAAAGAAAAAGAATGATTAGGATAAGTATGATTATAAACCTTATTACATTTTTCATCATTGTCTTTACCATTTAATACCAACTATCAAACGACCTTTAGTGATATGGAAGTATGGAGTGTTGTATTCATAATTTTTTAGATATATTTTGGCTGATTTAGCCTCAATTTCAAAAATTGATATAGGGTGTTTGGGTTTTGACCATGGAAGTTTTCTTTTTTGTCATTTTGTCATTAGAAAGGGTGTTTGGGTTAAGAATCGTGAAAAAATTCCTCTTTATGTTATTTTGTCAACTTCAAAAAGTTATTTCGTAAAAATGTCAATCTTTTATTGTTCATTTGTTGTAGAACTTTTCTAAAGCTTTGCTTCACTGAAGTAACTCCTTGTTGTGACATGATCATGGTTGAAATGTGTAGTGCCGATTTCGGTGGTTGCATCTTTTAAGAAGATCAAGGCCCTTATAAGTAGTAATTCTCAGCTTGCAGCTGTATTAAGAAACTCAACAAAGCTTGTAAGTCATATCTCTTTTTTATACTTTACCTTCATTTTGAATCATGGTCTTACTTTTTTCTAGGTTCATTTGATGTTTCCTGTTATATGTTGCTTTTCTAATCCATCATCCCATTTCATATATTATCATGTACTTATTTTTCTTGGTTGCCTTCATTCTTAGGTAGTTAGTGAAGATGGGAAGAAGGTGAAGCGTGTGCATTCTCTTAGTGGGTCTGACATGGAAGAGCTACAAGTATGGAACTAATTTTTTTTCCTATGAACTTCTGACTTCTAAATGAAAATAATGGATTTGCGCAGATATTTGCCAAGTCATATCTGCTTTTCTTTAGCGTCTCTGTACTTAATTTTCCCCTGCATGCACAAGCATGATTTTTAGGCGTATTTTAGTTTCACATCCTGCATAGTACAAAATCTGGGATGTGGTTGCAGTTGTGGGAATGGTTGCCAAATCATTTGGTGTTGTTAACGTGGATGATTTCGTGGTTATTGTGACATATATTGCTGTCGCGGTGACCTAAAAGCCTTTACAACGTGGTTGCGATGGCAAATGTGGCGATGTGATCGATTTGCATTATATTTAGATGTGGTTTTTGAGCTGGACTGGCCAGATTGATGTGCTAAGGTCTTAAATGTTGCTTTCTTTAATTTAATTGATGGGGACAAGAATTTAAGCTTTTTTTTATATTGAGGTTGTTGAGAGATTGTTTTCAAAATGAAGGATCGTCCCAAAACGTTTAGTTCGTGTTTCTTTTACGATTTTGCTCCGGTGCCAGCTTTGCTTTCTTTTTCTTGATCTAGGTATTGGATATAGAGAGGGTGAAATTGATCTGGGAATATCCAAACGTAAATGACACTTTAAGTTTGGCTTTTGTGATTTCCACCTCATTGTTTTATTTTACAATCTGAATAGGTCTTTTAACTGGTGTAAAACCTTTGGTGACTTGACAATTGTTAGTTTGTCTTTTCTTTCAATCTTTTGGATTCCATTGCAAATATTAATAATGTTATTACTCCCTCCTTCAATCTCAATTTGCTACAATTTTTTGAAAAAATTGCCCAAAATAATGACATTTCACTAATTTCCGCACAAAAATCCCAGCTTTCAATTATCCGTGAGTAGTCTGAACTCTCAACTTAAATGTTGTTTCCTAAATGGTGACCATATTTTGTAGGTTAATTACTAAAAAAATAAAAATAAAATAAAAATGCAAACATATTAAAAATTTAAGGGTGAAATAGAAAATTTAAAACTAAGATGACCTGCTTTATCTTTTATTTTCAGATTTTATCTGTCAATTATTTAATTATATTATTCTTTTTTTTTTTTTTTTTGCAAATTGACTTTGTAAAACTGATCATAGGTTATGTGGATGCACTCTTAGTAAACTAAGTTGAGATTATTCATAGCTAATCATAGATATTGATTCATAATAAATAAAAAAGTTGGTATTGTTATAGGAAAATCAATAAATGGTTTGATCATTCTGAGCAAATTTTAAATTTTAATCGGATTCCCCAATGATTTTGGTGCAATTCCTTTTATGGAAAAACCCCCGCCACTTTCTTTATTTATCGGCAACATATTTCTTCTCTCTTTTAATACCATCAGCACAGCTCCAATTTTTTGTCTTATTATCCCAACAATCCAAACAATCCTAACCATTTCTTAAAAAAGTGAACATGCCACAATGTAGTAGACATATTTCTATATTAGGAAAATGCATACATTACATAGTAAGTCTTTTGTTTTTTTACGAGGTGAATATGATGAAACGGAACACACAAAAATGCTTTGGTAAGCTTCCTCATATTGAGAATCAATTAGCAAACAGTATAAAGAATTATGATGCCTCATTGTTGTTTTGAAGTGTGCCATATTTTTTCTGGACAGATTGACTTGGGAATCACGTTCAAATTCCTTTTTCGTCCATTTGGAACTAACTTACATTACTTTGTATAGAGACAGCTATATTTGACCTCTGATTTTTTGCATTCATGTCTAGGCTCGTATAATCGTGGCTGAAAACTTACCTGAGGATCATTGTCACCAAAATCTCATGAAGGTTTTCTCAACTGTGGGGAGGTATTATATGTTCAATCAATGCGCATCTGTTCAGTTTAATCTTTGTTGCAGGAAAATATCCAATCATTAAAATTAATGTGACTGAAGAGTGAAGATATAGTTGTGTGTTGGAAATTTTTGTTTTAACTGTAAATTCTGGTTCTGAAAATCAATATAAAATTGAGAAATTAATAATGATAGGTAACTTTGTTTTAAATAATAACTTGCATATATTGGGTTAATGTTAAGTATACTTGGGCTGTAAAACTACGTGTAAGGTGGGGATGTTTATATCTACTATTTTTGGATTAGTAAAAATTCTTTCTTCTTTGTCCAGTGTGAAGAGTATTCGTACCTGTCAGCCTCAACCTTCCAATAATGGTGCTTCTTCAGCATCTAGGCAATCAAAAGCTGATAATGGAATCTATTCTAATAAGGTAATTGGGGATAATGGGGTTGTGCAAATTGCACTATTGGTGTTTACTCTTTATTTTTGACTTCCCAGTGTAGAACCCTCCTCTTGTGATAACCCTAAAACAGAAAATTTGAAGTCCTGACAGTTTCTTTTTAGGAAACAAAATACTATAAGGTAGTGTTTGGCAACGTAGAATTCATTTGAAAATAGGGAATTGAATTTTGGTTTTCAAATTTATGAGTTGTAAATGATACTTATATACTTAGAATTTTCACATTTTGATTTGTGGCACATTTTACAGTGTCATTGCAATTATTTGAAATCGACCCAATTTCACATTTCCAAATTTAGGATTTGTTAAACATAGTATTTGGGCCAATTCAGCATTCGGAAATGAATTTCAAGTTGCCTAACATGCCAAGATTTAGTGATTTACTTTGTAGTGATTAAATTTATGAGATTTTGACGGAAGACAGTACTTTTTTGAATGTAAAGCATACGTCCTTAACCACGCTATGGGGGTGTATGGTATCCAGTTTTTGATGGTCACTAACGGAAATGCGTAACTCAATCCGTTGCGCATTATTTGTTTTGACTCCAAAGTAATCGTTTACGTTACTTTTAGGAAATAAAATCCTCTAATTTGTTACCGTTCGTAATAGTCTTGTAACAGATTCTCTTACCTCTAAACTTCTTGTTTTCCAAAATGATGTCGGCAATTCGGATAGAATGGATTTGTCAATAGTGCTGTGCTGTAATAGTGCAGGATTTTGGCATTCGAATAGAATGGAAGCAACAAAATAATGTTGTATAGTAGTCTGCTGCTCATATGTGCTATCTACCCATCATTTTTTTCATTCCCTTTGCTCTCTTCATACAAAACAAATAATAACAATAACACTTACCATTATCCTTACCTCTATCTATACATCCCCTTTCCATTACATTTTAACTTGTCATAACCAAACACCCCCAATGTGGTACATGGGACATAGATCATGATGTTGTCTTTAGTTTGATCAGAGGTTGAAAGCATCCTCACCTAAATAGGATTAGGCTGTGCTAATTATTTTTTCCTTTTTGCTAGAATAAGGTGTAATGAGTGCATAATTATAAATTCCCTTAAAGCATTGTCTTGATATGGAATCTGGCATCATTTATAATAGGGTACATTGAATATAGTTCTGGATATTCAAATGTAATAGAGTCTGTAGGCATGTTTTCGGGAACCAAGTGAACATTGGAAAGCGGCTATTCTGATTAACAGTTTGAATCCTGTTGTGTAGCTGCACGCTTTTGTGGAATATGAATCGATTGAGCTTGCAGAGAAAGCGGTATATAACTTTTTCACCGTCTGTGTTCTCTCTTGCAGAAAGCTTTGGTTTTTTATACTAGTACACTTTGAAGGAAATTAATGGAAATTTTGAACTTGGCATTACTTTTTACAGATTTCTGAGCTGAATCAAGAGGGTGACTGGAGGAATGGCTTAAGAGTTCGTCCTCTACTGAAACATGGGGTATATATTTATCTACACGTTTTTCCCCTTTTTATATTGGACTCTTTGTTAACTGGAAGAACATTCGGTTTCAAACGGGGAACGGGAGCAAGGAATGCAACTTAGATTAACTCGGGAACGATTGGGTACGAAATATATTGTGTATAAAAATATATATGATTACAATATTAAAATAAAATGATTTTTTTTCTTTTAAAATTGTTTTTTAGAAGGTTTTGTGCATCGAGACGTCACCTTGAGTGATTTGGGTCGCGTTTTGTGGTGATTGGGGACGGACGTTCCTAGATCGCAAATCGTGGCTACGTTCCACATTCCATGTAACTATGATCGACTGTTCTTGGTTTCAACTTTCAACAGAGCTCTGTCTAGCTTTTTGATGATTTCGGTTTTTATTTGTTTTATTGGATACGATACTGATGAATGTTTATAAAGTTATATTGTTGAAGGGTGCAACTTGTGTTTTGCAACCTTACTGTGATTTCAGATCATGGATGTTTTGATTGGACTCCATAAATTTCCAATGATTAAGGTTCTTTGTTATTGACCTTGCTTTTCTTATATATATATCATACATATATTTTGGTCAGTCTAAGACTGTACAAACACGAGGGAAGAAATCTGGAAATGAAGGTGAAGTGACATGTGATGAAGAGGATACATCCACTTCTGAGCTTAAGCAGAATGAGAAACATTCAGAAGATCCTTCAGGACAGCCTGATATTGTCTCTCATGACCATGTAAGTCCTCTCGTCTTACTCTGAGTTTGTTGCTACGTGCTATTGTATGAAGCCGATGCTGATCACTAACCTCACTACCGACAAAGCGATGTAATTATCTCCCCTTTGGCTCCTTGATAGTGTCCATTTCTTTTGTTTGCTTGCAGTTATCATCAATTGATCTATGGAAATTACATTTAATTGACACATGATAATTGTGTTGTCAGATTTAAATTATAGGAGTGTTTGTTTATTCACGGAATTTACTTCCATATTGTTGACCATCAATTTAAAATGTCAAAAAGTTTTTGTATGGGTTAGGCTGTGTGCAATTGACCTCCCCTACCCTGCTTAGAGGCTAGAGTAGAAGCTTTGGTGAAAGCATTACGGAATTGTTTAAAATGTCAAAATGTTATTGCAGGGGGTAAGGATGCAAGAAGTATCAAGTATATAGGTTTTGTTGACCAACTATTGTCAAATTACTGGAGCTAATAGCTTATATTTTCTATTTCCTTTTGGAGCTGATCATTTAAGGTTTTCTGTCGTTGGCACAGACGGAGGAGCAAAGTGTGGAAAAAGAGGGCGGCCAGAAAAAGAGCCGTAATCGGGGCCGTGGAAAGGGTCGTGGAAGGGGCCACCATAATCATCAACAAAATAACAGGATGCATCACGTGGGATCGCCCCCTGTCATTAATGTGATCAACGGCGAGCATCCTATAGTAGCAAAGCAGCAGCCTCCTGGCCCTCGTATGCCTGATGGAACGAGAGGGTTTTCCATGGGCAGAGGGAGGCCAGTTGCTGTAAATACAGCAGCTTAAATAAAAGCAACCTGCCCCACATTTGGTTGCCAAGTTCTCTGCATTGTGTTTTCTTCTTTTGTCAGTGTGTGGCTGTGTGCTGAGTGCTGATTGCTGATTACTTGAAGCTTGTGAGGGAGAGTTTTGCCACGTTCCTTTTGGGTTCATTGCAAGATTCTACAGCAAGCTGTTAAGTTTGGCTTTTAATCCTTTGTTGTGCTTTGAGTGTCATATGATTCTCAGCAAAGATGTTATCGAAAAATGTGTTGTGCCTATTTGTTCTTATAAATCCCCTTTTCCCTCTTAAAAAAAGTAAGAAAAATGTAGAAAGTAGAACCCAAAACTCTGAATTTATATACCTGTAGAAATGTGAATGAAAAACTTACAATGAAGAGTGAGTCGTGATGTACTTGTTCTCTCTCTCTCTCGTTCGTACTTACTAGAGATAACTTGGCACTTACCCTGCTGTGTTTGGGAAGCTTGCTTCCTGCTCACATTTAGACATCACAAATTGTTGTGAGAAATGGTTTTTTAGAGAGACATTTTAGATATATGGGCTAAGTAGACAATTAATACAAATTTAAGAGAAAATAAAAATGCAGATTTTTTGTTTTAAGGTCGTTTCTTTGAGAGACGGACTATTACAAGAGTAGTTGATTAGATATTATAATTTCCCTTCACCCTAGTGATAGGAGATCGACCTACAAAGAAGAATTAATTTCTTAAAGGAATTCTTGGGCTTTATCCCTCTAAAAAAAAATTTGTCTCCATGTCGATAAATAATCAGAGCTTTACATTTTAAAAAATTTGCTTTTAGTACAACAATTTATCGGAAAATTTAAACTAAATAAGCAAAATAATTAAAAAAAATTAATTCTTAAACTAGATATGGGATAAACTTATTTCCCAAAATAAATACGAATATTCTTGAGCTGAGGTTTGAGGTTGTTTGTTGTTGGTAACAGTGAACAAAGAACACTGGTTAAAAAAAGTTAAGCCTTTAATACTCTGACTTTTTTTTGACCAAAGTCTTTGTTCGCTGTTAGTAACAACGAACAAAAACAGGCCTAAATGCGTTGTTGTCTTCATCTTCCCTATTTCCCCCAAAATAGCAAATCCTAATTTTCAGAGCAACAAAAATTCTCCACTAAATTCCTCTAAAAAAAAAATAAATTTTCAACATCTGTCCCTTTTCCAAATTAACATCGCTAGTCTTCTGAAACATAATTGGTTTGATCTTAAGTAATGTTTTAGTTGACTTGTGCTTGATTTTCAAACTTTAGGAATTTTTTTAATAGTTTTCTTATTTTTATTCAAATGCAGGTTTTACATTTGCAAATCAATACTCCTTAAAGTCATCCTTAGCTAATTAAGGTACTTAAATGTTGATTTTATTAGTTCGAGGGAGCGGGTTGTATTGTACTTGGCTAGCGCAGCCATTCTCGTACTTCCCTGAGGATGCTGTTGAGGTCACTGTTGAGAGATACACAAAGACTTATATCTTATAAGTTATATCTGATTGGTGCTGACTTGTTTACCGACAAGACTAAAAGCCAAGTACAGTTTTTATACTTGACGTTACTCGATACGCCCTGGGAGATTACGGGATACAATTGTGGATCTACGGCTCTTGGTTACCTCTACAGGAGGCTATGTGGTGCCTTCAAAAAGAACGTAAAGGAGATTGCAGGACCACTAATTATTCTCCAAGTAATACTAATTTTTAATTTTTTATTTCTTAATATGTTTGTATGGTTAAATGTAATTAATTATGTTTATATTTCATAGCTTTAGGCTTACGAGCAAATCCTCATATTGGGAAACAAATGAGGATTGTTTTCCGTGGTTCTGCTGTTCCACCTCTCATTCCACCGCTCGAACTCCCGCATGGATCGAGATGGTCCTTTGACCGACAAACAAAGACTCACACTGGATCTGATGTGGGATTCCATTGCGATCAATTTGTTTTGCTTTGACCTGACCAGGTAATTGATTGACTCTTTAACTTCATTACTATCATGTTACGTAATTTATTAATTGCTTCATAACTTGTAGTTTCGTTGGGACCCGTACCCCGCTGAGGCATATGCTGCATTGCCTAAGCACTCGGGCATACATTCGGGTGAGCGGAGAGCCTCTGTATCATTGATATGCTTCCACATAGTCGAAGTGCATCTTCTTGAGCGCGTAATGCGCCAATATGGGATGGTACAGGACATCCCGCCGCCTTGCATCACAAAGGTCAAGCTTCATCTCACCTCACATAAGGGTTAAGGAGCCAGGAACTAGAATGAGATCAATTGGTGACATGTTGCCATTGGGATCTCTTAGAGCTGCTCGGCCAAGGTGCACCCATTGATGCTGGAGGCGCACCTACTTTTGCAAATTACATGCCATGGTTCCTCTTCATTACTCGTCGATGGATGACACTACGAGGTATCATCGCAGCCGCTCAGTACGCACCTGCCACACCAACGCTCACATAGTTTGTAAGTATTCTTCCATATTGTTTAATTTAACCTAGAGCTTTCATATTATAAAATTTATTTAACTTTCAAATGATTGCAGGCACAAGGCGTCGCAGCTGTGATTACCTCTAGTAGGAGGACGCAGTGTGCAAGACAGCGCAGGGCATACTTCTAGGGACGCAGTTTCAGCTCTTTATTCCCGAAGTCGTTGAGCCGACACAACCATCTACAGATGTTCAATCGTCTCCTCCTCCTGACATTCATTTGGAGGAGATTGACATGACGTACTCCCACGAGGGAGCGGGGTCATCCCATTATAAATCACCTACCTTCCTTGATCGTCATATAGTCGCGTCTTACAATCATAAGAGGTGCAACAGACGTTCACAGTTAGAAAGGGTGCAAGAGGGTGATGAGCATTAGTTTTGTGTGTAGGTGTACATATTATTGTATATATTTTGAACATTTCGACAAAATTGACATTTGTATATATATTGTTATATATGTATATATATTTATTATGTTTATTATATACCATATGTTTTATATATTTACATTTTATATTATTTGTAATTTTAAACATAAAAAAAGAAAAAATCGCTTAAAGTTTTTTCGCTGTTAGTAACAACAATCAAAGGTTTACCTAGTTAAACGAGGTCAAACCTTTGGTTGCTGTTACTAATAGTGAACATAAGGCTTGATTTTTTTTATCAATCTTCTTTGTTCGTTATTACTGACTGCGAACAATCCCAAACCATAGCTCAGGAATTTTCGTGCTTATTTTGGGAAATAAGTTTATCCCATACCTAGTTTAAGAATTTTTTATATTATTTTACTTATTTGATTCAAATTTTCAATTTATTGTTGGGTAATCGAATTACTATTAATGGACTTGAATAGTGCCTTTTTTTAAATGTTGATTGTTATTTAATTTGACTAAATATAGTTGAATCAAATTGAAATAAATGTGATTAAAATGAATTGAATTGGAAAATTAATAGAATACGGACATGTTTAGTTCACCTCAAAAACTAAGTAATTAGTAAAATATAAGTTATTCAGTAAAATCAGTTATAATTAGCAAAAATTAGTTGTAATTATCGAAAATTGATTGCAATCAGTACAAATGAGTTTTAATCAGTAAAACTTTGTTATAATTTATAACTAAAATTCAATTACTAAAACAATTTCAATCAGTTAAAATTAATTAAAATCAATAATCATCAGCAAGAACGGCTGGAGTGACGAAAGCTAAAACCAGACCGATGTATACATATTGTCGCAAAAGGTGTACATACTATTTTATAGGGTGTACATATTTTGTGAAGGAAAACATTCATATTATATATAGATATGTTATCCATATATGTATACCTTTTAATCATGCATGTACACCTTTTAGTAAATGTTCAATTATTTAAAAATTGTCACCCCCATATGTACACTATTTAAGCATTTAATGCACTTATTTTTAGTTTTCACCACTTTAATTGATTTTTACATGATCCAAATCATATATATATATATAGGGGCACGATCAAGTGAAAACTGAAAACCAGAAAATACTTGCGTAAAAGGTGTATTTATTATCTTATAAGGTGTATATAATTTTCTGAAGGAAAAGATTTACATTATTTACAGAAATGTCATCCGAATATGTACATATACCTTTTATAGAAGGTCTAATCATTTACAAAATTGTCACGTATATATATACACCATTCAAGCTATTATATACATCTATTTTTAGTTTTCACCACTTCAATTGGTTTATATATATATATATATATATATATATATATATATATATATATATATATATATATATATATATATTGTTTATTTTTTTTTTATAATTTAATTTGCATTCTCTAATTTGCAATGTAATTGTAGAAAGTGCTGAACAGTAATTGGAAATGTTCGTGCAATACCTTGGGTTTTCGCTTAGACACAAACAAGATTTGTTCTTCCTGCTTGGCTTGAAAAGTGCCTGTCAAAAGGGTCATGCAGATGATTTACGAGCAATGTATCAGGAAAAAGCACCATTAACCTTATAGAAATGGTTTTGGGCAAGGTTAATATACCGATAGCCAAGTTTTATAATAATGAGCTTGTATCTGAGTGTAGGAGAGAACTCGGTGCACAGTTAAGAAAGGAATTAATGAATACCGAGATGTATGTGCTGGTGGTCAGTGGGCATGCGAAGCCATTGGAGGGTAACAAGACCTTGAAGAAACTGATCTAAACTAGGCTTCCTTATCTTAATCCAATGAATATGTTGCAGGTCGAGATTCTTAAGAGGTTGATGCATTGCTCATTACCATAAATGGTATTGCTGCTGGGATGAGGAACACTGGTTAGTACCCTTTATCTTTCTCGTCTTTGGGATACGTCAAAGGAAGTCACTAGGCATCGTATTCTAGCATTTCTCTTTTACTCCAACTGAGGAGCTACTGTCACGCAGAAGTTTATTAGGATATTGATATCTAAGGAGCAAGTTACTGTCACGGTTTAGACATGCACAAATACTTGAATAATGTTATGGTTGTTATTAGCATAAAAAAACATAGGGGAACCATTGATAATTTCCCTTTTATTTTTGTTAATCTCACAAATAAATTAATTGGCTATAATTACTTGAATTGAGGTGAGTTATTCTCTAATCGTATAAATGAAAACGACGATGTATTAGAGTTCGAACAATATGTTTCAAACTCCAATATTGCCAAGATCGAGTGTATGAAGTTTTAGTGACAAACAAATTACGCTATCAATAATATCGATGTTTGTAGGAGAAAATAAAGCAATAAAATGACACAAAGATTTAACGAGGTTCACCCAACTAAGGCTACGTCCTCCGGCGTGTAGTATCTCTTATATTATCAAAAGGAGTTCAAAGAACTCTCAAATATGGAGAATTACAATAGAGAAGAGATATATGCTAGTGTTTGGCTTGGGGTGTATTTGTGGATGATTACAATGTGATTGAGAGCTCTCTATTTATAGGAGAGATCACACTAAGTTACATTAAAGCTATGATTAAATGATAATGAAACATCCCTAAGTACATGAAGAGTCATAAAACAACATTCTAGAGTATCAGGGACTTCGCTCGACCGAAACAAGGGTTCGCTCGGTCGAGCGGACTTCAAGAAGCTTCTGGTTGCATTCTGTCTGCTCGCTCGACCCAACCTAGAGCTCGCTCGGTCGAGCGAGCTGGTCGAGCGGCTCTTCAGAGGCTTCTGACAGTATTGCTCGACTTGCATAGTAGAGCATCTTGAATCAACCTTTCCACTTCTTCATTAAGTCCCATAACTCTCACACTTCATTACCTTATTAATCCATACTTAATCACCATCATAAATCAATCATCAAAACTTAACTTAATACACCCACATTAACACATTCATGGGATTCCATCCCAACACACATGAATGCACCTCATCAAATGTGCACTCAAGTCACACCAATCACAACAATAAACATTCAAAAACTAAATGTGAAGTTAATGGCATCAAGAAACCAAAACACTGAAACTAAAAACAAACAACAAAAGTTAAATCAATAAAGACAACAACCAAGAATAGATGAGGGCAAGATTTTCATACATCAAAGAAGACACGTCAATTGGGTGAGAATCCCCAATACTCCTTCTCTCATCAGCAATCTCAGTAGCTTTAGCACTTTCAGCATTGTACCCAGATGGGCGAACAAACATAAAACTAACAGCTTGCATTATATCCAAGCTTTTCTTTCTTCTTTTGAGAAAGTAGCGACTTTTGGCGAGGAAAATCTTGCTCTTATGCATACTGAAAACAGCACAAATGGGAAATTGAATCGAAGAAACCGTAAAAAAACCCTAAAAATCAAAATCAAATGTAACAGAAGAACAATTTGAAGATCCAATTCGTTACAAAAATGACTTTAAAAACCCTAAATCTGACCTTAAACTCCGAATTGAAAAGAACCCTAAATCTCTGAAGAAGTAATTTCAACCAACATGAGGAAGCAAGAATAAGTGCAACAGAAAGACCCAATTTGTTACAAAAATGACTTTAAAAACCCTAAATTTGATCTTAATCTCCTAATTGAAAAGAACTCTAAATCTCTGAAAAAGTACTTTCAACGAATATGAGGAAGCAAGAATCTGTACAATAATCAAAGAAAGGGACTTCACCATAAAAATTTATATATCAGTGTCCTTTTATTAATTCTCCAAAATTAAGAAAAAAAAATAGCATAATTCGAATTTAACCATTTACAAAATTACCTGTATCAGAAACAGAACAATATGACCATCAACAAATCAAAACAACATCACAGTCAGTAGAAAATTCAAAACAGCAGCAGATTAGATCAAAAACCTTAAAATAAAAGTGAAGCCTAGAACTGAAAAAAAAAATTGGTTCAAAAACCTAAATCTGCTTATGAAATGGGAAAACAATATAGAATTTAACCATTTACAACATTACCTATATCAGAAACAACACAATATGACCATCAACAGATCAGAAACAACATCACAGTCAGTAGAATATTAAAAACAATAGCAGAAAAATAAAATTGAAGATCAATAATTTCCATTTGAAGTGAGGAATTGAAGATGAACCAATTAAGAGGGAAGCAAGAAGATGGGGAAAAGTAGGGAGAAGAGAGAAGTAAGAAGATGAGAAATAACAGACAAAAAGGACGCAAAAGAAGTATAAAAAAAAAAAAGAAGAATACCTCCAAAAGTTAATCAAATTTCAATCAATATCTTAAATTTAGAGCATTATAACTACCTTATAAAAATTAGAAGTCGTATCTAACCGCCAAAACAGTAAAGCTAATCATAAGTTATGCATCACATTGAAATTAGGTAAACGCATAAACGTGAACGATAATAAAGAACAGACATACATTGTTTCCTAAGCAACAAGGGGTATTCATGGCATTCTTTAATTCTCAAAGAGTCTCTAGCCAAGCTTCATAAAGCAGAAGATATGAAAATGATGCCCATAGCCTGTAATAAACAATATCATCAACCACAAAAAAATTCAGAATATGCATCACAACGGGTTTTTTTTTTTTTTTTTTACAAAATTCCAAAGCATTTCATAGAAGAAAGAAAAACCAAACACTAAAATAGATGAGATTAAGAGCACCGGTACAAAAAACCTTGAGAAAGGGACAAAGCCATTGGAACAAAGCTCTAACTGTAACAGGCCACCTAAACAACATGTGAGCAAACTATGTTCAAAAATCATACGCAAACCAAAAAACCAAAGACATCCAAAACAAGTCCAACACAAAATAGCCCAAGCAATGTAATTGTCTACATTTGATCGCGTTTCATTTATAAGTCTGACTAATTTATTACAAAAGTTGCCTCCACCTACAACAGCCTATTTGTGCAATGTTTTTGTTGAGTTTAATATTTGATCCAAAAATTAAGTTTAAATTTATGCAGCTAAATCTGTGGGTTCAATCATGAAGGGGTTTGAAAATATTTGTCAACAAGAAGGATTTATGGAGGAAGCAGCAGAAGGTGTAAACAGTAGTAAAAAGGAGCATAGAAATGTTGATAATGAAGGTAAAGTTGGCTCAGTCAAAAGAGGACTTACCGTGCAACCCAGTTTGTTGGTAGATATACCAGAGAATGGGAAACGAAACAGTGAAGATGAAATAACGGAAGTTGGTGACAAAGAGAGATTCAACAATTACATTATGCGTGCCAAATCAAAGCATCTTATAGATATATTTGAAGACATAAGAACAATGTTGATGAAAAATTGGTGACAAAAAGAGAGGAGGCAAAAAAATGGGATGGTTTGATTTGTCAAAAAGGTATAGGATTTGTTAGACAATGAGAAGGAGGAAGCAAGTAAATGTAGTGTTATGCCATCAACTACCACACATTTTCAAGTTGCTTACTACATGGACACTCTACAAGTTGACATTGCAAAGAAATCATGCACTTGTAAGAAGTGGGATTTGAAGGAAATTCCTTATCGTCATGGAATTGCTGCATTGTATTATATGCGTAAGGATGTTGAATCATATGTGGATAACTGCTACACAAAACAGGCGTAGTTAATGTGCTCGTTTTTAGAGCACATTTATCTCCTCATTGTAGTGTCGAGTCTCGCGTTTTAGAATACTTTTTACACACTTTACACATGATTTTACCTTGTTCTTGTCTCCATGGTGTTTTGAGGTAATTTTAGGTATTTTCGGAGATTTCAAGGTATCTTACGTTGCGTACGAGACTTAGATGCTTTGATCGAAGATTAGACACGCGTATCGAAACTTTCCTAAGCATTCCAAGTCTTCCTCAAAGTCCAGAAGGCATCCAAAGCTTCAAAAGACGAAAATAGACCAAGTAGGAAAGTATTCGGCTGAATTGATGCTCCATTCAGGCGAATGGGCTTTGATTCGGGCGAACCATACTCAAATTCGGGTGAAATGGCTTCAAAAATCCATGGAAACGTGCCTAGACTTGTTGGAAACCCTGAATGGGTGCCCATTCGGGCGAATGGACCTTCAATTCGGTCGAATGGAAGCTCCAGACTGCGCTATTTCTTTTCTTCGCAACCAAACTCCGAGGGCTTTTAGGGCATTTTACCCCTTTTGTTTCTTAGCTTATAAATACCCCTCATTTCTGTAAAAGAGGGATGCCTAGTATGGGTGCCCATGTGCCTCACTCTAGAACATCATTCTTTCATTTCTTTTCTTTACTTTTTGCCCTAGTGTAGATTTATTGTTCTTCATTTATGCTTTCATCTACTTTCATGTCACTTCATTTATGCAAGTTTATTTCTTTAATGCTTTGATGTCTTTATTGCTTTCCTGTATTGGTTTCTTGTATTGCTTTCCTTTAATGCTTTCATTTAATGCTTCCTTAGTTTAGATTTGATGCTTTCATGTTCTTCAATTCCTTTAATGCTTTCCTTGTTTATTGCTTTTATCTCTAGTATGTTAGAGTGGTTTCCTTAGGGGTTTTAGGTTAGAGAAACCCTAGGTTTGGTCTTGTCTTTAATGTTTAGGATTAGGGTTGAGGTTGATGATGGTTGTTGATAGATATTTAATTCGAATCTTGTCCTACCACTCCTAGAGAGACATAGGGCGATTATAGGTCGTTCGCGTGGCTTATAGGTCGTTTGCGTGGCTTATAGGGTTACCAACTTCCTCTCGATATCTAGAGTATCTTGATTGATTATCGTTTAAACTCCCTTGACCTAGCTTATCTTTATTTCCAATAAACCATACTAGGGTGGACGTAGTTTGCTCCCCGCTTGTCTTTCATTGTTGAGTTTTCCTTTTTATTCTTGTTATTAGTTAAGTTCACCCACCAACCAACCTTTCATATAACCTTCCCACACCAAGTCTTTAGTCTAGCATCCTTTGTCCTTGTGGTTCGACCCCCGACTTACCATTACACTCGTTGTAGTAGTTTCAGGGTGATTACAAATATTGTTTGCATAACTTGGTTCTTAGAATTAACGACGTGCTAGAAACCGGTTATCAGTACTTGGAGGCATATAGTGGTGTCATACCCCCTTTGGCAGGTGAAAGACATTGGCCAAAAGCTAATATTCCCCTCCTCCCTCCTCCTTTTAAGCTTGGACCTAGTAGACCTAAAAAGAATAGGATCAAGTCATCCCACGAGGATCCTAAAAAACAAGGGAAATTGACCAGATATGGTGTACAAATAACTTGCAAAATATGTGGTGTTGTAGGACATAACAAGAGGAAGCGTCCTGACAAAGACACTATGACTGAAGCCCCACCACCACCAAAGAGGGGAAAAGGTAGACCAAGAAAGAGTGTTGTTGATGCCACACCACAACAAACTCTTGTGCATCATGACATTTCTGCTCAACCAAGTCAATTAGGTAGGGGAAATAAAAGGCTAAGGGGTGGTCAAGGGAGTAGAGGAAGCGGTAGGGGAGCTTCTAGAAGAACTGCAACTGTTAGGGGTAGTGCTACTATCAGTGGAGGTGTGACTAAGGTATGTATGTATTCTATATAATATAGAATATATGTACTCAAATATGTTTGTTTTGATTACTAGTTCAATTATCTCATTGATGCAGGATTCAAGCATATCTTATAAAGCATTGTTGAATTGTTCTACACAAGCATCAATATCAAACGATCCCAATAATTAGTAGTAGATTAGTTAATTAGTCAAGTAATGTAATGTAATGGCAATTAGTTTTTTGCTTACTATAGTTTCCTATCACTTATTTTGATGTGTGACATATGGAATATAACGTATGTATTAACACTTTAGTTGCCTATCACTTATTTTGATGTGTATTGATCAATCACTATGTAAGAAGTGATATTCAAATGTAATGGCAATTAGTTTTTGCTAACTTTCTACGTATGTATAAACACTTTAGTTGCCTATTACAAAATGATACCATTCCATTAAATTTCAAAGTAGTTATTACAATTGACATTTAGTACAACATAAGTAATCTTGCAATGAAATCATCCTTGAGAACATAAGCACCATGATAATGACTTTAACTAAAGTAGCTTGCTTCATAACTTCAGTTTTGAGGACATCCACTTCATTCTTCAAAGTGTGTTTTTTGAGCTTTAATTTTTGAATTTTCTCCTTTAAGGCTCCATTTTCAGCTTCTAACCAATCCAATGTTTCGATTTGATTTTCTTTGGAAACCACATCATTTTCCTACTTAAAAAATTTGCAATCGATATCCTACAATTACAAATGTTCATCAAATTATAATCTGAAGTTTCATAGCTGTATACAATAACGTACAAATAAATATTTACAGGCCATTTTGGAAATGAATAGAATCTTTCTCCAGTACGAAAACCCTTCGTCGCCATTGTTGAATTTGCAACAAATCCATGCTCACATTTTACAGTCCTTTAAAAATTATAGTCACAAAATTCACCGACCGTTATTTTATAGTAGTTATATAACTCATACGATAGTTATAATATTTATATATTTTTTTAATTTAGGGCATGTTTGGATTTAGTGTAAATATTTAAGGACTAAAAAAAGTCAAAACAAGAACACGAAGTTGATAAATGAGAAATTAGTGAAATTTGATTGTTGTAGAGGTGGAAGAATAATTGCATAGTAATGAAAAATAAAGGAATCTCTTAATTTTGTTGGGTAAATATTTATCCTGGAGGAGGATGGGGGAATGTATTACCTCTATAATAGGAGAAATCATCTTCTTTTTTCTTTATTATTTTTATTTCATGCTCATTTTTACCTTTAACACAACTATCTCAACTACTTCAAATGCATCTCTATTTGCTTTCATTTTATTAGTTTGAATTTATTTCCCCCCTTAAATATTTACATCCAATTTAAGCATGGTCTTATAGTGATTATTGCTCGAAAATATTAAACTTTAAAGCTATAATTTATAGTTGATTTAAACTTCAAGTTTTTTTTTTATAAATAATTCTATTTTGTAATGAATCAAGTGGTTTTGATTTATCAACTAGAGATTACCCAAACAATTATGTCAATACTATTAAGCATACACTTGCAACTTTTGAACCCAAATCTTTGTACGAGCAATCTAGAAGAGTTGCTAAATTTTTCTTCCTTGTAGCTTAAAAATTATTTTTTTGGAAAGGTTGTTCCAAGCTTAAAAATTTTCTTTGTTTAGGTTTAGGATTAATTGATTAATTGTTCAAAAAATAGAAACTTGATTAATAAATTGTCCAATGTATTGGATTGTGGAGAGTAATAATTGAATTTGGGGTTTTGATTAGTTAGGAGGAGAATGAGGATAAAGATTGGTGAGTTTAAAGTCATTGTTGGAGCTTTACACTATGTTTGGATTAGGTTTTAGGAGGAAAAGGAAAAGAAGGGAAAGGAAAAAGAAGAGAAGGGAACGAAAGGGGAGGAATTAGTGAGAAGAATTTATCTTGTTTGAATAAGGAGAGAATTGAAGAAAAATAAAAGGAAAATTGAGTATACAAAATTCTAAATAAATTAAATACTATCAATAATATTACATATAGCTGAATATTAATGAAAGATTTACAAGAAAGTTTGAATATGAAAAATTTTCTACTTAAAAAGTTTAATTTCCTTCCAAATCTTATTGGAAAGATTTGATTATTAACAAAACTAGGGACATTAGTCTCTCCATTTCCTTTCCTTCCAAATTTGTCCTTCTCTAAAACATAAATTCTTACTTGAGACTGTCTTTACAAAAGGCACGTCTCAAATGGGACGGCCCGTAATTACTAAAGAAAACAACTACCAAAAACGCGCGTTGTGTGACCCTATTTGGAGTTGATGTTATAACCTATTGAAGTTGGTATTGTAACCTATTAGAGTTGATATTATAATCTACTAAAGTTGGTATGTGGAGTTGGTGTTATAATCCATTAAAGTTGGTATTCGGAGTTGGTATTATAACCTATTTGGAGTTGGTGTTAAAACCTATTAAAGTTGGTATTATAACCTATTAGAGTTGGTATGATAACCTGTTAAAGTTGGTTATAATACTAATTCTTATAGGTTATAATAGGTTAAAATTCCAACTCCAAATACCAACTTTAATGGGTTATAATATCCACTCTAATAAGTTATAATATCAACTATAATAGGTTATAACACCAACTCCAAATAGGTTATAATACCAACTCCAAATACCAACTTTAATAGGTTATAACACCAACTCCAAATACCAATTTTAATAGGTTATAATTCTAACTTTAATAGGTTATAACGCCAACTTTAATAGGTTATAACACCAACTCCAAAATAGGGTCACATGCGCGTATGAGTTATTAGGTTTTTCTCTCTTTTTTTAATTTTGCGTCTGAGTCTGGAGAACCGTCTCTTATAAAGACGGCCTCTCAAAAGAGGCACCGTCTCTAAAATTGTTATCCAAACAAAGAAAATTATTTCCCGCCAAATCTCTCCTTTTTCTTTTCCTCTAAATCCCTCCATCTAAATATAGTGTTAAAGTTGGAGAAATATAGATTAAAAGATGATAGAGAAGCAAATGAGCTGGTTGTGTTAGGTAAGAGGTAATTTAGGTGAGTTAAAAGTGATTTCAAACACTTAACAAATTAACTTCATTGGAATTCGACAACGTGACTATATGGCTAGCACATTTTGATTTATAATGACTATTACTCGCAAATAACAAACTTTACTGCTATAATTTATAAATAACATGAACAACATATTAATTAACAAATGATTCTAACTAGAATGAAAATATTATCTAATAAGGGGTCGTTTGGTTTGAGAGTAACTATTTAAGGTAGTAAACAAAGTCAAACTAATGTAATAAAGATAATTAGAGATGCAAATGAAGTTATTGAAATAATTGTGATTGAGGTAGAAAAAGAGTTTGATTTCACTCATTTGGAGGTAAATAATTCCTCCATCTCTCCCAGGATAAATTTATACCCCAAAATAAGAAAACTTATTGTTATTTTCTGTATTTTTCATTACTTTTTAATTTATTATTTCACCTATCTAACAATTAAATTTCTTTAATTATTTATGTAAGGTAAAATTCATTAGAGCGTAAATGTTCATTAAAAGACGCTGTAAAACATTATCAAAGTGGCCTATTAGCTCAGTTGGTTAGAGCGTCGTGCTAATAACGCGAAGGTCGCAGGTTCGAGACCTGCATAGGCCAAAATTTTTTTTTAAAAAAAAAACGTTTTTCTATTAAAATAATTTGCATTTCCATTTTCACCCTCAAAAATCAATTTCCGTTTCCTGTCTACCTTCCACTCCTTCAAATTCAACCCAGTTCTGTTACCTCCCTCCAGTCTACCTTGAAGTTCCATCAATGGCGACCGAATCACCACCAAACCCTAAGCCTCAACCCCAAACAGATTCCTTGATCCTCTTCTCCGGTCCTTCCTCTTTTCAACCCCAACCACCACCTCCGTCGCCGGAAACTCCACCGGCGGCCTCTCAAACACGGTCATTTGGACTATTTTCTTTTCAAAAAAGACCTTCGTTGAGGGTAACAACAGAGTTTGACAGTGATAGCTCAATATTCTTCCATAAAGTTTCATCGAAGCTATTCAATGGCATTGCAAAGCTCAAATTCTCTTTCCAAAATAATCCAAAGGGAGAGATCGCCGACCCTCAGGTCGCGATTATTACTAAACATCTTGCTCTTCATTATGATGTTGAGGATCAGAATGCTCTTGTTAAAGGTTTTCTTGATGTTGGTCCTAATCTTAAACTCAAAGCTTCTCATGATGTGAAGGTTTATTTTTCTTCTCTTTGTTTTACATTATATTTTGCAATACGATGAAATTTAATTATTGCATCGACTTGTTACTATTTTGGAAAATTATCGAGTTTGATTTTGGATAGTTATAGTTGTATGAGTTTGTGTTTGTCTTTATGAGATTTCATCCATCTCTGTTGTTAGGTTAGAATATTTTCCATAGAAACCATCAAATTGAAAATACAATTGATAATTGTTTTTTGTTTGGTTTTGATGAGAAGCTATTGTTGTGAAGTTGACTCACTAGCTAAGTAAAAAAATTTGCTGACAATAACAAACGAACAAGAACACAAACAATGTAAAAACAAACACAAAGTGTTTTATGAATCTTTGATATCCCTCTCCGCAAGTGATTTTGAAATTTCTTAAGGTTTTGTTCGGAAACAAGAAATTCATATTAAATTGTAGATTTTAATTATAAAATTATAAATGAAGAATTTGATAATGACAAAAGTTTGAGAAGTCATTCTCAAATTTTCAACTTTAACTACTTTTAAAACGATGGCGGAATCGGCTCAAATACAAAATTGATTATTTTTTGATTTGTCAAACATTAAATTCAAGTAAATTCTAGATTTGAAATCGTCATCTTAAAAATAGCATTATATCATTTCAACAAATTATAACTAGATATCAACTTTAAACACACTGTAAGTGTTTGATCTCAAATCAAACACTTTCAATAGTTTTACTAACAAAGAAGCTCTCACTTTCACTTGGACACTCCTGTAGGATAAAGCTCTTTTACAACTTCTGTTACTTTCCTGTTAACTCTAAGACTCTGCTTGTATTCCCAAAAAGTTTGGAGGAGTCGAATTTTGGACTCCGTGAGATCTTTATGCTGCTTGACGCATATGGTGATGTCTTACACATTGTGCTTGTCCACGCCAAACTTGCTCATTCAATGATTCAAACAATTTCCCTTTTCTTCTAATTGACCGTTTCTCACTGTTGCTCCTATCTTTGCTCGTGCCATTAACATATTGCTGGGAGCAGAATATAGCATGTTCGCGGTCATTGCTCATACAAGCATCCGAGGAGTCTTAGTTTGAGGCCTCGCTGCTACCTTTTGCTCGCTTGAACTGGCCTTTGGCTTGCATAAGCAGTTAGTAGATACTCCAGCAAGCCAGGGCCTTGTGTGCTTCCACTAGCTTGCACAAGCCTTTATCTTGCGCGCCGGAGCAAGATCCCTTCTCAACAAATTGTCTAGCCTGACAATGGTACTCTAATATGACTTGCCATGTTAGTTCACCCATGCTTCCTCGCAACTTTATTAGCTGGTCCGAGCTCCTTCCATCAGATAATTTGACTCTTATCAGCTATCAAACTAAATTAGAAAAGGACATTTTGGGAATGGGAGAGTTGTGACAAAATTGATTTCATCTTTGTTTTTGAAGAAGAATATATTTACAAGGGAATGATAAACTTTTTCCATTCTGTTTTTCCTTTTTAAATCACTTAACCATACAAAGAAAAGTAGAGAAACCAATTTTCCAAGAAAATGTTTTTCTCTGAACGAAAAACCCTTAGAGTTCTTGTTTTTTGGTTTTCGGTTTCTTTTTGGAATATTATTTGAACTAGGTGAATGTATGTGGTCATATGTTTTGTTCTTCTAAATCTACACTTCTGATCTAAGCTTGAAAAAAGGTTTTGATTTTCATTTATGAAATCAATTGTTATTTAATTGATGGTGAAATAGAACTGTATATCTTGGCTTACAGAACTTTAGCTGATGACGTCTTTTGAGAAGCACAAGTATTAATTTTTCTTTTCAAAACACAGCAAATAATCGGGTTAATTATGCTTCCTAGTACTTTATGAGCATTTTCCATTCAAAATGGTCAACGTTAACAAAATATTTACCATTTTCATTGAACTGATTATGGCTTATTAAGATTATGTTTTGAGTTGAAAGGAAAGACTGAACTGAGGAGGTCTAAAACCAAAAAATTTATTTGATCCAGATTTAGGCTTTACTCAATTGGGACATATGCATATAATATTAACTTAACCTAGTTCATTGGTGATGTTGAAACTTGTGTTCGTTGAGTGAGAGACAAGGTATTAATGGAGAAACACAGTACCATCTGCTCAAGAACTGCTTCTTCGAAGCCACTTTAGGAGGGTTTAAAATTTTCTCTTATATATTCGTCTTCCATGAACCTGTTTCCTGCCTGCAGAAAAGTAGTGATTCTTTTCCACTCCATTTTACTAAGGGCTGCTCGCCAATATCTTGATCTTGTATATGACCGTCACTTGGGCTTTTTCTTCAGACACCATTTACCAGTGTCCAGTGTCGAGACCATAGAGCAAGATCCCCAATGTGTGCTCATTCACGACATGGTTTATGTGGTGATATCTCGGCCTATGTTGCGGTCGCATTAACAAGGAGATATGAATGATGATATTGGTTTATCCTTTTGTGAAAATTTTAATTGAAACTAGTACTTTACATTTTTTTGGCACTAAAAAGTTTCAACTAGTCACTAGGGGTCTAACCATTGTTTCATTCGATATCTATTTTATCTCTATGTTCAAAATTTAAATGATATTAAAGCTCATTGTTCTTTTTAAGATGGTTCAGCATTAGTACAAAAAAGATGGGTCAGCATTCATGATATAGATGGAGTATTTCAGGATCTATTTTGGTCAAGGCCATATGGATAACTATTTGCAGTGTTATTGATCACGGTATTTAAGTTGATCATGTTATATGTGGTGAGCTTTGAAATCAGAGATTATAAAATGCTCTACATCAGTCTATGCTAAGCACAGTAGTGAAATCTTTTTTTAGCTTCAGTTGGGATTTGATAAGACACTTCTGCTAATTAAACCGGAATAGCAAAAAGTGTGAAACCTATCGACCATAACTCAGCTTATTGAGAAGGAAAATTGTCCACCCTTATTTGAAGGAGCAGAAGATGATGGTTAAAGGTTCAGTCCATCTGGGTTCCAGCTTGCAGCTGAGAGCTGCTTAAAACTTCCTCTCATTTCTCTCTATAACTTTAGGCTAGTACATGCAAGGGAGAAGAGGGAATTAATTCTTCATGTACGTGGTGAGAATCCGACCCATGTCATAAGGGTGAAAGGGAAAGCTCTCAACCACTAGTCCCTTGTGTTCTTTCACTGACTTGCATGAGCCTCTATCTTCCTCAACAGAGCAAGTGCTTTTCTCAACAATTTGTCGAGCTTAACAATGGTACTCTAACGTAACTTGCCACCTTGACTCACCCATGCTTTCCCGCAACTTTGCTAGCTCCTCCGCTCCGGATAATTTGACTCTTGATATATCAGCCATTAATCTAAGAAGGTGAAAAAGGAGTTATTGGGAATGGGAGAGTTGTGGAGAAATTGATTTTATTTGTACTTTTGAAGAAAATTATTTACAAGGGTATGAAAAACTTTATCCGTTCTATTTTTCCATTTTAAATTACTTGTCAAACAAAAAATGAAAGTAAAGGAAATAGTTTTCCGAGAAAATGTTTTCCCTAAACTAAACCTTGAATTCTTGTTTTTGGATATTGTGGTTTCTGTCAGGAGTAATAATTGTATTTGATGAACTTATGCAAGTGGTGAATGTACATGGGGTGGAGGAAGCCCAGCCCCCCAGGTCCATATGTGTGCTATATTATTTTCTCATCTATAAACAAAAAACATAGAATTTCAACTTGTTTTTATGAAATTATTTTACTAGTGTATTGGTCACTTGACCATTTGTTATATTGCCAATTTGGTCCCCCTTAGTTTAAATTTGTGAATTCACCCTATATGCATGTGATCCTACATTTTAGTCTTGTAATCCTCCACTTGTGATCAAAGCTTGAAAGAAGATTTTGGTTTGCATTAGTGAGTTAAATTGTTATATAAATATGGTCACACGAAAATGTATATCTTGGCCGTACAAAGCTTAATAGATGGCAATGGCGTCTTTGAGTAGTAGAACTACTAATTTTTTCTTTAAAAAACACAGCAAAGAATCGGGCAAACTATCATACTTTATGAGCACTTTCCCATTCTAATTGGTGAGTTTTTACAAACTATTTAGCATTTTCATTAAACTGATTTTGACTGATAAAGACTATCCGTATTAGTTGGAAAGGGAGGCAGAACTGAGGAGGTCTAATGTGGCATTGATTTCTTGTGCTTTCATGCTGCGATATGTCATGAATGGGAAATGACATATGGTCTTTAGTATAGTAAATAAATAAAAGTTAGTTAAGAGTTGTTATTTTAGGTTGTTATGTTAGTTCCTCTTTTATTCTTGTTTGTTTTCCCCTCCCACATCTTATACATAGAGGGGAGTATGGGATGTTTAGGATAGGAAATAACTAGGAACTAAAGTGGAAACTAGGATGAAACGACGATGTATTAGAGTTCGAACAATGTGTTTCAAACTCCAATATTACCAAGATCGAGTGTATGAAGATTTAGTGACAAACAAATTACGCTATCAATGATATCAATGTTTGTAGGAGAAAATAAAGCAATAAAACGACACAAAGATTTAACGAGGTTCACCCAACTAAGGCTACGTCCTCCGGTGTGTAGTATCTCTTATATTATCAAAAGGAGTTCAAAGAACTCTCAAATATGGAGAATTACAATAGAGAAGAGATATAGGCTAGTGTTTGGCTTGGGGTGTATTTGTGGATGTCCCTTTTGATGAATGAGAGTTCTCTATTTATAGGAGAGATCATACTAAGTAACATTAAGTACATTAAAGCTATGATTAAATGATAATGAAACATCTCTAAGTACATGAAGAGTCATAAAACAACATTCTAGAGTATCAAAGACTTCGCTCGACCAAAACAGAGGTTCGCTCGGTCGAGTGACTTGGTCTAGCGGACTTCAGGAAGCTTCTGGCTGCATTCGGTCTGCTCGCTCGACCCAACCTGAAGCTCGCTCGACCCAACCTGAAGCTCGCTCGATCGAGCGAGCTGGTCGAGCGGCCCTTCAGAAGGCTTCTGACAGTATTGCTCGACTTGCATAGTAGAGCATCTTGATTCAACCTTTCCACTTCTTCATTAAGTCCCATAACTCTCACACTTCATTACCTTATTAATCCATACTTAATCACCATCATAAATCAATCATCAAAACTTAACTTAATACACCCACATTAACACATTCATGGGATTCTATCCCAAAGGTCACACATGAATGCACCTTATCAAATGTGCACTCAAGTCACACCAATCACAACATAGGAGTATTTGGGAGACTCGAACATCCCATTGTATCGTATTCGTTCTTGTAATTCATCAATAAAAGTTGTTTTTGGTTACTGTCTTTGGTCCGATTCGTTACACGACGCCTGTGCTAAATTGAGCATTGGTCGGTTTGAGAGAGTGTTGAAAGCTGTACTTCAAACCAAAAAAAAAGTATTTGATTGAAACTGAGGCTCAATTTGGAAACTATATTATAATGTCTAAGGTTACCTATTTCACTGATGATATTGAAACTTCTGTTCTTTGAGTGAGAAACAAGGTATTAAGCTAGTATTGAAAAACTGGAGACACAGTTTCCTTTTGCAGGAAAGAAGTTATTCTTTTTCACTCCATTTCACTAAAGGTCTGATCTCTGGATCTTGTATATATATGACTATGTTTCTTGGGCTTTTCCTTCAGACACCATTTACCAGTGTCCATTGTCCAGACCATAGAGCAAAATCCCAGATATGGGTGCAGTCGCGAAACGGCTTTATAGGTTGTCTCGGAGTACAGACAAACATATATAAATGATGATAATGGTTTATCCTTATCCTTTTGTGGGAATTATAAATTGAAATCAATACTTGGCATTTTTACAGCACTTTAAATTTTCAAATACTCACTATGGGTGTGACTCTTGGTTCACTCCATATCTATTTTCTCAAGTTCAAACCTAATAAATTAGAGTTCATTTTTCATTTTAAAAATGGTTCAACATTAAAATCATGATATTGATGAAGTATTTCAGGATCTATTTTAGTCAAGGCCATATGGCTAATTATTTGCAAATATGTCACATCTCGGTATTTAGTTTGATCATGAAATACATTATGAGCTTTGAAATCAGATGTTATTAAATGCTCTACATTAGTCGATGCTAAGCACAGTAATAAAATCCTTTTTAGCTTTAGTTGGGAATTGGGATTTGACAAGCCACCTATGCTAATTAAACCAGAAGAACAAAAGGAGAGAAGCCTGTCGCCGGAATCCATCTTATTGACAAGGAACTTCTGTCCGCTTTCATTTGAAAGAGCAAAACACGTCCATCTGTGTTCCGGCTCGCTGCTGAGAGCTGCTTATGATTCAAAGTTTCTTAAAACTTCTTCTCACTTCACTTTCTTCTTTTCACAAATTTTGATGCGAATTATGTTGGTCATTTCCATGGGACATGTTAATTTATTAAATAGAATTAGTACGTCATGTTCTTCTAACCCCTTCAAATAGAGCGTTGACAAAGTTTACCATTAGTCTATACTTTGGATATAATTTTTATAATTGGCTGTGTTCTTTTGAGTATGATGCCCCATATATCAGGGGAATTATAATACTTTGACAGAATGAGAAGGGCACTTCAATCCTGCTTTAAAAGAGCAAATTATAGAATAACAACAACACCATGCCCACCCAATCTCTTTTCACTTTATTCTTTGGTGGGGGAGTGGGGGTGGATTTGGATACCCATTGTTGGTTGAGGGAATAGGATATTTGCTCCATACATGTCTAATATCACTACAACAACAACATTTTATTTTACATCATATCGATACCAGATTTATAAAATCATACTTGCACTTCTGAGGCTCTAAGAACTCCAGAACTTTTCTTTTCTCCATATTCCAGAAAATATTTGGTACATCGTAATTATTGATAGACATAATAACCTAAAGCAGGGCCATTGCTTGATCCTATTGCCATTCCTTCCGGATTTCGAGTACATTTATTGGTGTATATGTGGCATCACGACACGGGTTGTATATGTGTTAAAGTGTCTGCTGATTTGAAGAGCTTATGATGCAGTTTGAGTTGGAAATCAATAAGACAGTTAAGGGAGTTGTGTTAATTTCAATATTAGCCATGATTTTTGTGACTTCAGCTTTAGCTGATTGATAAGACAGCCAATGGATAAGCCTTTCCATTTGGCTAAGTTAATACATGATAATTATTGCTTCACTTCTTTCACGTATTTTGATATGTACAGTTGATGCTGAGTTTTATTGATGCTTTCAGGAACATTGACGAAGGAAAAGCTAGGTGGCTCTCTTTTTGATGTAGTATAAAATATTCTCATTGTTATTTGCCAAAAAAACACATGTTCTTCATTTTGTTCAATTACTCTGACCACATTTCATATATGCATTGTACATTTACTCAAAAAAGTTAGCCAGTAGGAAAGAGAATGTTGCTTGCTTTTGTATTAATTATTGTCCATCTTGACACGAGAATTGTTTCCTCTAGTTAGGTGTATGGCATCCTTGATGTCTGAGATGTCATTTATTAGCCACATTTATCATGAATGACTGTTGTGACCGCATAAATATCTGATGTGTCATCCATAATTGCAGGCAAAGGAGGGAGAAGTTACATTGGCTGCAAATCTTTCTGATCCAGTTTACAAAATCGAATTGTCATCTACTGTTCCATCCATTGGTTTGGTGAGGTCATTTGGTTCTTAGTATGTCCACTTTTCCATAATCCTTTTCACCAGTCAGTTTGAGAGGTCTGTTGGTTTCAGTAGAATTCCCTTTTCCATATTCATAAATATATATATATATATATATATTTTTTTTTTTTTTTTTTTTTTTTGGGGGGGGGGGGAGGGGTGGGTGGGGAATCATTCTAGTACATGTTTATTAGTCTGTGCGCATGTGAAATGTCCATTTGTTGAAATATATCCATAACATGAGGGGTTGTAGGGAAGAGAAAATCATTCATGTTATTACTTGTTGCCATGGTTCTGTGTCCATGCGTGCAGAATTAAATCCTCTTTTTTTGTGTTTTCTTAATACTTCTGAATGCTAATGAATTTCTTGTGCTTGTAAGCAGCCGAAAGCAACTTTTAAGTTTCCTTGTGGTGAAGTTTCATTAGAGGAGAAAGAGGATGATGAAGTGAAGAGAGTTTTGTCAATAAATGGTTTTGTGAAAGGTTCAATTCTTAATGGGATTGGATCTGCCTTTTACAGAGATGAAAGTTTGAATCTAAGATATTCTTATAAGGTGAGGGTTTTTAGCGTCACTTGTTCTCTATGATTTATTAGTTTTTATAGAATTTTCTTTCCTTTCGATAAACATCCCTTGTTGCAATGTCTCAATTTAGAGTTGAATTTTTCCTTATTTTTACTTTGCACTCTTTCGCCATATCTCTTGTTTTGGTCCAGACTCCAGAGTTGAATTTTTGAAATGTGCAGGATGGTGAAATGTCCTTTATTCCAAGTATTTCTTTGCCTTCAAATGCTGTTTCATTTGCTTTCAAGCGACGCTTTAGTCCTTCAGACAAATTAAGGTTCCTCTTTTACTCGATAAAGATAATTTCCATGCAACCTAGATAGGTTGTTTGAAATAATTAAATATATTGTACAAGTTCTCACTTGGCCTCCATGTTCGTTGATAAAATAACTGCTTCCAGTTACTGGTACAACTTTGATACAAATTATTGGAGTACTGCATACAAGCACACCGTTGGCGAGGATTATAAGTTCAAAGCTGGGTATGATTCTGAGGTCAGGCTTGGCTGGGCATCACTTTGGGTAAATTTTTCTATCTCTTAGTAACTGTCATTGTCTCTCTTGACATATTTACTCGTTGATAGTTTAAATGTAATTGTTCAAGGTTGTGTCAGCTACGTAATCCTTCTTTTTGTTTGAATTTCCCTATCTCTTATTGTTTGTGGTGAGCGAGGTCTATGCTATAGCATTGCTTTTTAGTAAGGCTTTGAGGGATTACAATTAACACTAGGAGGTATCACTTACAAACTTTGCCTTTGGTGGGTTTGTGAAGGGGCGTGTTTTTGAAATGAAAGATAATTCAATACAAATAGTCATCTTCCGTACACATCAGAATCAACCAAATACATGTCTAACATAACAAAATTAGTCTGACTTCAACATCTAAATGAAATTTGTTTGAACACTTATGCATGGTCTTTATGGTCCCAAATCCCAATCTCTTGAACCACCGCTGTGCAATGATTTTCTTGATTTTGTTCCATTGGAGATTTATCTGATTTATAAAAGGTGTTTATACACGTTGCATAGCAGCAACAGAAAAAGCAACAAAAGCATCATGCTAGACTATAATATGGAGTCTGGACAACTCGGGTTAACAAAAACCTCCCATACTAATCCAAATCATCTATGAACAAATGAGAAACAATGGACTTCATTGAGTGGTGATGATTATATATGAGGATATAAAGCCAATTAAGAGACAACAAAATGGTTATGTAAGTAGTTACTTCTCTGAAAGATAAAATGTTCTCTTCTTCCAATGAAAAGAAAACTGAATCTTTTAAAGTTTTTCTTTGTTTCTCTTCTCCCAAAATTATATATAAATTTCTTATCAATTTATTATTTCTTTATAGTAGTAGAGATAAAGTTGGTCCTTCAAATTGTTGGCTGATTTTTCCGTCTGTAAAAACTTTCCATTGTCATTTATCACTTGTAGAATACTAGAATTCCTTTTTCTGTAGTAAGGATATCTATAATATGTTTCATATTAGAATGAGTCTAGTAGCCTACTAACTTGCATTACACAATTGGACTTCTGATTTTCATTCACCCCCACCCATCCAAACCCTGCACGTGAGTTTCCTGGAAATTTTCATCTTTTGTGATGAATGGGTATTTACGATATTTGTAACTGCTTTCTCCTTCCGTAAAATTTCAAGAGTTTCAGTTGTGCTAAATCCAAATTCCAAACAAGAAAACGCCGTAACGAGTTGCTTACATTATGAAAGATACTATCAATGTACATAGGGCCATGGCACTTTGAACTCCACATCTGAGTTTGAATATCTCAAAGATGTGTTTGATGCAATTGACATTCCAAATGGTGGCCAAGGGGGAGGTGGTAATTTCCAATTTAAAATATGTATGTAGCTTCAACAAAGGAATGTATCCTTGTTCTGAAGTTCAGATAACAATATTAACTCAGTGCTGTTTACTTCATGAATTACTTGACATTCGAAGCTTGGATTCAATAGAAATCACTCATCTGGCTAATAGTTCATTGTTCTGTAATCTTGCTTCTAATTCATTGGAATGGTTGGATCTGACATGAATGATGATGTATGATTCTCTCTATAAACCATTGCTCATCATGTTGTATTAGAGATGCATATTGGCCATGTGTGTAAAACCAATGGTGATTTGGTGATTCCTCGCTAAGATTAACTCTACCTGTTGTGCTGTGATTTAATGATTATAACATAGGGTCTGAACAAGCGACAAAGTTGCTTCTTAAGAAGAATGTTTAGACTTTGTGTCTCTCTGGTGTTAAAAGTATTATTTGAAGGGGAAATTGATGTTTTTAAAAGTCCAGTTGGTAACTTTTTGTATGATTAATATCTCGGTCTGTCTTTACTAGCATATTGATGTGCTATTGAGTAGAGAGAGATGTACTAATCATAACTAGTTTCAAAGATGTAGTCATTATCATACAAAAGAACCAAACAGAGAATTTTTCATCATTAAGGCTTTAATACCTTGCTTGATGCTCTCCTTTCTAATAGGCAATGGAAACACATTTAAGAGAAAGATATATGGTTATTTATCTAACAAATAGTGAATATATATTCAGGTTTCTGTCATCGATTTTGGTCTGATAAGTGACTTTGTAACTTCTTTTGCTCCTTATTGATGGGGTGGCCCTATTATAGTCTCATTCTCTAGCTCTCCATGAAATCATATACTCTATACCGAGTGCAGGCATAATGACATATCACACACTGGAAGACAGTGTATGTACTATCAGTTACATCCCAACCATCTCGGCCATCATCACCAAGTATTGGTTTCCCACTATTAGACATATACTACCAGTTGTACTCAAAAGGCAAAAAGGTCTTAAAACGATGGCCAAAAGGAGACACACACTTGTAAATGATTTTAGTAGGGTGAAGTTTGTCAAAGATACACAATATATCATTCTTGTCATAGATTAAAAGATCAAGGCGTGATGGAAGGAGTACATTGACGAGTCGTTCAATAGATATTGTGGGTGACAAGAGCTATCGTGATGGATCTAGTGGAAGAGAACACGAAACTCATAAGAAAGCATAAATAAAGTATATGTTGAAGAAACTTTGAAGATAATGAAAGCGAGTCACACAATGTTATTTTTTATTGCGGCTTGGATTCTTATAGGGCATGTAGGATTAAATTAGCAATTTAATCTCTTTAACAACAAGGACAAACAAGAAATCAAAAGACTAAGGATAATTGTGAGGATTGAGGAAGTACAAACTAAAACAAGGGGGTTGCTCAAGGCTGTTGTAACTAGGGGAAATTATGTTTATGAGCCACACCATGAATTTTTGGGAGAGGGTGATGGATCACCGCCACCAAAGATGCGCAAGCATCTTCTTAAGCCTATTTAGTTTTATGCGAAGACAATTGCAAAGTACAAAGAAAACGGATTTACAATTGATTTTTATCCATCTACAGCCGTATGTCAAAGTATTGGGAAGTACGTTGGTGGGGTTATGACAAAAAAAGTTATGCCACGTAAGTATATAAATATAGTCTTAGATATTTGTGAGGATCAAGGAAGTACAAACTAATGTTAGGACATATTGAGGAATGGCTAAAGACTTCTAATCACAATTGGTTTACATCAAGGTTGTGCTTTGAGCCCTTTCATGTACTACATGAGATGACAAGACCTATGGAGGAGAAGTTTCATGGTGCATCTTATTAACTGATAACATCATATTAGTGGACGAAACTTGAGATGGGTTCAATATTAAGCTACATGTGTAGAGAGGTTAGAGTTAAAAGGAGTTTAAACTAAGTTGAAGTAAGATAGCGTATACAAAATGTCGTTTTGGTACAATAAATCACAGTAAAGGTGATGTAAAGTTAGATACAAAATACTCATTCCAAGTGATTTTCATTACAAAGGAGATATCAATTAAGATGTTATGTTTAGGATTTAGTGTGGTGGATTAGATTGGAATCGAAATATTCATGGTGTGCTACTAAGGTGAAAGAAATTTTTATTCGAATTGCTATCAAACCATGTTGAGATTTAAGAAAAGTTCATTGTAGGAAGATGTAGGTAGCTAAGATACGTATGCTAAGATGATTGAGTGAATAAAATGTGACATGAAGACATAAAAAAAGGTTAGAGGCACATATGTTGAAGATAAAATAAGATATACACATCTATGTCGCTTAAATTAAGTTAAGACCAAAAAAATCCACCAGTTAGATGAGTACAATGTTGGAATATTGAAGAGCTTAATGGAAGAAGAGATAACATGAGTAAATAAAGACATGATGAATAAAGATTTTGAAGTAGCATGTGATAATAGATTTGGAGGAATAGGGAAGAGTATATAATTAGACACATAAATGATCCTTTAAATAGATTTTTATTTGTTGAAGATTAGTATTAGATTTGGAGGAATAGAGAAGATTAGTACTTCCTTCTATTCCAATCAAATGTCTCATTTGTTTTATCGTGCTATTCACGAATCACTTAATTTGTATTTTATTTTTGATCTACACGTTGAACGGCTGTTTCAAGTGGGATCTTGTTTGATTCGTTTCAATGCAAATTTTATTTATCCTTTATTTCGTTGGGGCCAAAGATTTATGGTTTTGGATTATAATAGATTCTTTTAAATTGACTCATTAAATCATGTGTACTTGTTTACGTGATGTTGCACGTGATGTTTGCTACCAAGGGTTAATCAAAAATAACCTCTTTATTATTGTTATCACTAACAAGGGTAAGATTGTGTGCATCTGACTCTCCAAATCCTACCTAGGTGGGAGCCACTTAATGTTATTGGCATAATGCAATGTATGTATCAACTTTTTATAATTTTTAATAATGCAGATTTATAAATATTAAAAATTGAATTAGTCTATCGACAAGGGTGCAAAATCAAATGGTTTATTTGATTAGAATAGGGGGAGTATTAGATAGATCCAAAAATCTTTGTTAGCAATGACTTTCCACACTTATGTATTTAATTCATGTGATTGATCTTGCATTGTTTATATTAAGGCTTTAACACAGTTATTGGTATATACTACCACAATTTACCACAACCATTTAAAATAACATTGTATTCATAGGTATGTACTTACCGTAGTCATATTAGCCACAACCATATTTTCTACGGTTAGTAGATTTGGGGCAAGTAAAATTCCAATACATTCAATCTGAATAGAATAAGACCAACCTACCCATGCTGTAAAGTTAGTTTAGCACAAAATCTTTTCAGCAACATTGCATTTGCCCCAATGCTACCCCTTAGGCAGGCAGGCTGGAGGATTATATGGCTGACTCATGAATGCAAACATCGTTGTAGCTTATCATAAGTAAGAAACACCCATAACTTAATGAGTCATTTTACTTTCCATTACTTTAGCACAAACTAGAGTAGGAAGAACAAAACTAGATTTCACTGCCGGCATCTTATCCACTTAGGTTGTATTTTAAGCTCTAGAGCAGAAATTTGGACATCTTTCTTTTTCTGATATACCTTGTTGAAAAATTAGCTACTCTTTGGCCGAAATAGTTCCCTTATTTTGCAATGTTTTCTTGATTCCAGGTTGGAAATGAAGGTGGAAAAGCTAAAACTGCACCAATGAAAACGAAAGTGCAGTTCATGCTTCAAGTGCCTCAGGACGACATAAAGTCTTCAGCTTTGATGTTTCGAGTGAAGAAGAGATGGGATATATGACGTAGTTTGAGCTGGACTTACGTCTCCTTTCCTTTTTTTATTTTGAAATAGCGTTTCATCTTTTCCAGCTCCAAATGGAATTAGAGAAGTTAATCTATAGGTGTTTTTGTTTCTGCATATACAACTCTTGTAATCTGTTGATGTGTATCAACAAATTGGCACTTAAATTATGTTATCTGTGGAAAGCTGAGAAATTTCGGTACATAATTGGATGCATGTATCCACTATCCATCATAAAGAAGTGTAAATGAATTCCAATCATGCAAAGTTTGTAATCTAGATTTCAATCTTTCCTTCCTAAATCCTTATGTTACCCATTAGGCCCACACAAAGAGATCGGATGATGATCTTGGGAGCGAGATCATGGAACCGCAATGTAGGCAAGTGCTTGGTAAGAACTAAGGATATCAATTCGTTGATCTTTGGTGGAGACATGGCGATTGCTCAACTCATTTACAAACAAAGGGGATAAAAAGTTCTATGTGTTTAGAGCATTGTTGCAGAACAAGATTTCTAATAGTCCATTAACATAGGTTCAACCATATAGCCTACGTTTAAGTCTTGTGATATTCATTAGCCCCTCAATAATATCATCATTATCATCCTCATTACTAGGGATGGACGCGGGTCTTAGATTATAAGGGTTAAGATCTGATCCGATCCTAATTTAAGGTTTTGAATCCACTTACTTTTGGACTTTAAGGGTTCGGGTTGGATTTCAGTTCATAATCTCAAGATTTAGGTCTAGGTTCATACTCTTGAGATTCAAATCCGATCCATAAATCATTTTGCATTTATTTTTAAAATTATTATATAAAAACTATTATATGTATATGTTTATTTGATCTGAAACTTCATTATAGTTTGGAATATTCTGTGATTTGGAATTTTGACGGTTTGTGTAATTTGAAAATGTGTCATTATACTTGTATTTTATAATCGAAGCACTTGATGAATATTTATTTTAATAACGTAAATGTTAAAAGCTTCATACATTCGATTAGGGTGAAAGTTCAGTCAACGGTTTGGACTTTCATCAAAACCAAATCAAACTGTATTTTATTCAGTCTTCATAATTTCAGACCAACACCAAACCAAATTAATTTCTAAATCGAACTGTACCGATCCATATTTTACATTTACAGACCGAATCCACACCGCAGACCGAATTAATGTAGGCCGAATTGTTTAGTTTAGACCAAATAGCATTTTGACTATAATTACGATATTTTAGACAATAGAAAATCATACATTATTGACGATAATAAACATAATGTCTTACAAAAGTAAATAACAAATCTTGCAAAATACTAAATAAAGTCTTGCAAAATACTAAAAAAAAAGCCTTGCAAAATCACTAAATAAAGCCACTTTGAGCATCATATCATATGCATCAATCATCAATTTCAACCGTCTCCGAAATCATTCCATATGTTCTTCAATACATAATGGGATAGGAGATGAACATAACCAATCATGATAACAAACTAGACTTTGAACTGTTAAAGGAGCAAGGGAACTCCTAAACACATCAAGAACCTTCCTACTTATGCTAAATGCACTCTCCAATGCCACAGTAAATATAGGAACCGCTAGTACATCACGTACTATGTTTCCCGTAATAGGAAACCTACTACAATTAAACTTCCACCAATCTAAAATATCAAAGTTCTCACAATCTTTTTCGATATCTTCATCTAAATATTTCTCCAACTCAAGTTTCGATTCACCTTCTTTCTCATATTTGTGTTTCTTCCACTTATTTTTCAACATCTCAATTTTTTTTGTGAGGCAATACAAGCATTATCATCTCCATTAAAGACAATTTGATATCATCAGAATCAATAAATTCTTTCAAACGAGCAGAAATATTCACATGTTCATGAAAAAATATGTTTGCAGTCACTAAAGAACCAAAAACATGCTTAGTAAGGTCGTAAAAGCTTTCTAAAAACTAAAAAAACCTTCTAACATCATCCCAATCATTAATTTAAGGTTTACCCTTTCCATCTCTATCCTTTAACTCACTCGCATAACAAGGATCTTCTTCGCAATACCTCTCAAATGCATCCTCAAGAGCAAGTGCAACTTCTAACATGAGATAGGTGGAGTTCCACCTTGTACAAGTGTCACATAACAACTTTTTACTAATAATTTTAGCTCCTACAATACACTTCTTAAACTTTAACAACCTTGTAGGAAATTTTTTGATAAACCTAACAGCTTGCCTTACACGCACAACAGAATTATCAACGTGTTTCATATCATCACTATGATTCGATCGCTCAATTAGTATAGAGTATCAGTAAGTCCTTATTAGTTGAAAATGTTTAAATAATTATATATGAATGGACAGAAATTGCATATGTATTTTTCAATGGTTCTTTAGAAAAAATAAAAAAAAAATAGTTTTGAATCTAGATCTAGACCAATCAGACCTTAAGGTTCAGGGTCAAGATTCAAATTTTCCAAAACATATAAACCTGGATTTGTGTCTGAGTTCAATAAAAAATATAGGGTTTGAATTTGAGTCTAGCTAGGCCTGATCCAAATCCAACTCATGTGAATTATGAAAATCGAGATATGATCAACTACACAAGGGTGCATGTTCTAACTCGACCCAAGCCTCAAAGAACGTGCTTTTAGAGTTTCTATTGGAGGATGTGATAGAATTAGAGACTATGCTTATTGATAATTGTATATAATTTATATACTTTTGCATACTCATAACACATGAAAAGTGGCGCCGATTAATCTTTACTAGAAGGTGGGTCGAGTTTTCATATTAGTGCTTCTATTGAGGTTAAGCTTTGGGTAGTTTTATTTTTTGTTTAGGTTTGTCTATTTTATAACTCTAGCTTTCTATTGGTAAGTAATAAAATTTTATTTGTCCAAAAAACAACAACGAAGGACCCTGAACTAATGTGGACAAAAAACCAATGCAACATATTTTTTAGGAATATTTTCAATACACAATCGCAGTATTATAATCGATTTTTAAGTCACAATCATCCATAAAACTCTTAAAGATTACCATCTTCAAGTGGGACGATCTTATGAACTAGAGGCAAGATTCCATATTTTCACATTTATACTTGCCTATGTTGAATTCAACTTATAAGAGAGTTTGTATTGTATCTCTAATCTCGATAATTTTGAATAAAAATAACAATGTATAAGCCAATAAACAAAAAATGACTAATGCTTAAAACATAAAACAACAAAATGAATACAATGTAAATATATTTATAATTGTATATTTTATAATATTAGAGAACAAAACTTTCAATGAAATTTAATGAAAAAACAATACCATAATTTGAAAATTGACAACACTAAAGAATTTCTTCAATTTATAAAAGATGTTTAAAGCTCCTTCAACAAGATGATATTTGAAAAAATAGAGTGCAATAGATGAGAATGTATAGTAGGAACATGTTTACAAATTATTTTGTGGTCATCAACATTCTATTAAAATGGATGAAAATTGTTATATGCCTAACTAGTAGATTCCGCTTGTTCTATAATTGCCATCTCGTGACCGTTTGACTTGTGGATTTTGCTTTGAATATGTAAACCACATGAAACGGAGTAAGCGTGGGACATTAATCATAATTAGGGGAGTTTATCAGTATAAAGACCCTCAGGGACGCTAATTCTTCTCTCATAGCACAACATAGCATTTAGTGCTCTTTTAAAGGCTATTAATATTTATTGAACCATTCATTGTTCTACATTAATAACGATTTTGCGCCTTAAATAAACTCTAGCATTGTTCCTCCAAGCTAAAGGCCAATGTGCATTTGGGATTAGGCTACCTAAGTAGCCTACCAAGATACATATTGACTTAAGCACCAGTGGTGGTCCTCAGAGTCCCACTTTAGGCCCTTTAATGTTAATTTACGTGGTGTACAATCACAAGTGGTATTTATCATAGAAAAAGGCTAAAACGCAGTTTCAAACCTGTCACAACAATTAACCCAATCTTATCTTGGGTTTTGTCCATATTGATCCTAATTGTATTCAGTCCCAAATAGGAACAATTTAGCACTAGAAGAAAGGTATGTTATTCTATCTTACAAATTAAAAGTTTTCCAAAGCCAAAAGTCAAAGAGCCGCACTGACTAACCATTGCCTTAACCAGGATAAGCCTAAACAATCAAGATAATCCTACTCGAAAAGAGTTGTTGAGTCACGTAGGAAAAATCCTCAATGATAAGAGGTGATAACCATAGGATCAGCACAACCACAACACATTACTTTGACTAGTTTTGAGTTAGCCTCAATAGTCAAAGAGTTAGCTAACGTTATCAATTCAAGAAGAGAAAAGTGTTGCCCAATCAGAAGGAGAATGAATTCAGAGATGACTTAGTTCAATCTCTTTCCAAGACTTTGAGGAAGAAGTAGAGAACGAGTTGAAAACCCTTATTATACTAGTTAAGAAGGAAACTTCCTTTAGCACTATTGGGAGAAGAAACTCTCTCGAAGTAACAAAGAGGTATGGAAGAAACCATGAGCCAGCCCTCTCTAGGGAATATTATTGTTACCGAATGCCTTCTCATCCACAAGCATCTTTATAGCAAAGGATTTATCTTCAAAAGGGATGGACTGAAATGAAATACTACTAGATAGACTCCCAAACGATCAAATGAAAGTTAGTTGAATCATTAAGGTTGTGAAAAATGCACAATTCGCGGCAGGTAGGGAAAATTTAACCCACAATAAGAAAGGAAAGGGTTCTAGGCACGTTTAGGTCCTAGGTCGTCGACCTTTCACTCCCAAAGACTTGAGGGCAGGGATGTGACTTCAACTAGTACCTTAGTAGGTAAAATGCATTACTATTGGGGAAGATGGATCCATCAAGGTCAACATCACTATTAGTGACCAAAAAAAAGATAAAAATGTAGGTTGTAAGGGAGCATGCCATCTTATGTTGATGTATGTGATTTCAAGGCCATCTCCAATAGATTTTGTAAAGCATCAACCGAAAAAACAAAAAGAAAGAATAAAATGGACTACAAGAGGAAGAAAAACTTAATTAGATTGGACAAAATGTCTTAGGACTCTAAAATTTTTAAGAGTTTAAGCCACTAAGTGAAAACAAGGCAAAATTTATGATTTGTATAATATTAAGATACCTAGAAGAGACTACCTCCCAAAAAACAAGTAGGAATGGATTGCATAGCTTAATGTGACTTCCATTTCTGTCTAGGACACTAGACATAGTATTTGTAGATCCTCAAAAATGATATTGAAGATTTCATTAGAAGAGGATTTTTCAAGCAGTACCGAGATCAACTCAAACAGGGGGAGCATAGGAAAGATGAGGAACCAACGACCAAGAAATAGAAGAAGCCATTTTCATGATCTTCAAACGAATGCAATTGTAGATGTCGTATTACACTTTAGAGTTGTGAAGGCTTCAAAGGCTGAATATTGGAGCTAGTTAAATGGAGAGAGCCCTTTCACATGCACAATATGACATTCATAAGAGAATCTTGTCCAGTCATGTCTTATCCTCATTCTGACCCTTTGGTGATGGTAGAGATTGCTGAGCAACCCATTTATAAGGTGCTCATTGATAGTGGAGTGAGGGTTAATGTGACTACAAATCATGTTGAGACTAAATAGACCTAAAAGATAGGACGTTGGAGAAAGCTATTGTACCCATTATTTGATTCTATGGAGAGTCAGTCAATGCAAAAAGCCTATTGATAAAAAGCTATTGTACTAGAGAATTCAACTCTAGTTGAGGTGGATCCTAGGCCCTTTGAGAATGAAGAGATGAAAAAGCCTCCACCCTAGATGCAGGTTGATGAAGAGAGTGTTGATGTAACATAAGCGGCAATCTCGATACATAATTAACATTTAATAATAATGTTTAATACAAGACTATTGCGGAAGTCTCAAAATGCCGAACTGTTAAAAAGTTTAAATCATAAAAAGTGAAACTGTTTAAAACAAAAGTAAATATTACATCTGATAAGAAATATTGTTTGCTAAAAATGGAAAAAATACATCATCATCAAGTCATCAATAAAGATACAAAAAGCAGCTAAGTTCTCGATAAATAGTCGGCCTGGATCGGAACCTGAACTAAATCCTACAAAATGCTGCCATCCATGATACGGATGACAGCCGATTGAATCGGTCAGTGCTTAACGCCGATCATAACTTTCTATCCAGCTCAAAATACGAAAATTATACGCTATATTTACAAAATAATAATTTAAGTATGAACTTATAATTAATTAACATCACCGTATACTTTTACCATATTCTTTTTCTTTTTAAGTCATTAAGATACCATTCTCAATCCTGATAGATGTACGTTACTACCACTTATACGATTCGGTAATCTTAACACTTAAGTAAGTTCATTTCGTTAATACTCATAACCGTACCATGCATCATATCATCAACACTAATCAAGTTTATCACTGATCAACAAGCACATCAATATGACACCTGATATATGTAAGGGTCTGGTTAGGTGAGGACCGTAGTCCTAAAGACTAACTATCGTCACCCCTCCAATACACTTTATGCTCGAGCTCTACTAGATAGGTAGCTAACCCCCTGTCTTACACCGCATTTTACGTGCCGGCCAACACGGGCGCCGGGATTTTACATGTCGGTCCATGGTTCGACATTACCTTACTATCAGGTTCATTCAATTAATATTCATTCACAAGTACATCATATTTTTATTACTACAATTTGACATTGACTTTGACTTTGATCAACTTAGGTGATAACCTCTTTTATTTAATTAAATTCAAAATCATAACGTAAAATTAACCTTTATGTCTTTATACATTCATTACTAAATTTTTACACATTAAATTTTATTTATAACTTTATTTTTAATAGCTCACTAAATTCACACTAATAACTTAATATTCTATCAATAGTCTGCAAATTAATATTTTCCACAAGTAACTACTAAATCTATCTCTCTTTAAATAAGTTCCTAAAGTCAACATTTTTAACTTTACAATAAACAAAACTTTATTCTCTTCAAAAAAAATCAAATTTTCTAATTAAAATTCAATTTAAAAATACATCATTTGGATAAGTTTCCAAAATTCTACAAGTTCACAAAAAATCAATGTTTCATGTTTAGAAAAATAAGTAAACTTATTAGGTTTGCAAAAATCAACATTCTAGTTGTAAAACAAATAAAACTTATAATTTCACAAAAATCAATATTTCTAGTTTAAAAAACAATTCAAACTTATAATTTTCACAAAAGTCAATATTTCTAATTATAAAACAAGTAAAACTTGTAATTTAACAAAATTAATATATCACATATTGTTTGAGTGGCAAGTTTACTAAAAATACTTTTACATCATTTTACATAAATTTTGGTCAAATAGTTAGCAAATAAAATATTTTGTACTAAATAGTGATTAAAAGTTACTTTTATTATGAAATCTCACGTATTCAATAAAAACACTTCAATATTTAATAACTTATAAGAAGTTATACCATACTAACACTAAGGACTAATGCTAAGTACTAATTAGGAAAATAATAAGAAATAAGACCCTCTAAGATAGATAATAATGCTTCAAAGATAATTAATCCAAACTCCCAAAATAATGATGATCTTCTAAGCTCCCAAAATAATTAAATCCAAACTCCAAAAATAATACTCCCTCCACACCAATATAAATGTCCCATTTGCTTGGGCACGGATATTAAGAGTGGTGTGGGGTCCATTAAAAAGGTGGTAGTTGGGTAAGTAGTGAAGGGTAATTAGTGAAGGGTAAGTACTAAGTAGTGAAGGTTAGTTGGGTAAGTAAGATATATGGGGGTATATTCGTAATTACTTGTGTGAACTAAGGATATATAGGTAAAAAAAAGATTGACAAAAATAGAAATGTGACAATTGATATGGTTTTGCCAAATAAGGAAATGTGACAATTATATTGGTGTGGAGGGAGTAATACATTAAGTGCCCAAAGTAATAATCCAATAATGCTCCATAATGATGGTGATTTAGCTAAATAAAGGGTGTTCTAAGCTCCATCTTCTTGAATTTCTTCAACTAATAATAAAGGTATTGAGGTAGTAAGATTTAAATGAAGTGAATATAAGAAAGAATGTTAGAATGATTTGATGATGGTGGTGTAAGTGATCTCATGGCTAAGGAGGTATTTATAATGGATTTGGGCAACTTTGTAGTTTATTAGATTGTATGAAAAAGTATTTTAGGAGTATAGAAGAAGGTTAACTTGTGTAAGTGATTTAGAGTGTGTAAGTGAATGTGTAAGAGTTAGAGTGTGTAAGTGAATATGTATGAGTTTGGAGTGTAGAAGAAGGTTAACTTGTGTAAGGAAATTGTGATAACTTGTGTAAGTGAAGAACATCATGGGTTACTATAGAAAGAATTTTGGCTCATCAATTTTTTTTTCCTAGTATGCACAAGTAAATATACTTTAAAATAATGGGTAAATTTAATAATGAAAATATGTAGTTTACTTAGAAAATTTTGCTTAAACTATACTTAAAGTTAATAATAAAAATACGACTCATTTTTATATATAAAATAATTAAATCAAAGTTATAAGGTTAAAATAATAAGTTGTAATGTTAGTTTAAGGAAGAAAGTTAAAATGTAACATTTTATAAAATCGTGAATATAATAATAAAATTTTACTTTTCGTACTATAAAATAATAAAATAATATTTTAGTGCTTATAAAAAGATTTTAAACAAAATAATATTTTTTTAAAGTTTAATATTTGAAAGAAATTACAAAATCGGAAAAGGTTTAGGAATTAAAGATGGTTTGAAATGGATAACCAAAGTATTAGAGATTTGAATTGAAAATTCGGAATAATTAATTAGAAGATTATGATTAAGAATTTTGAGTCTGTTACAGTTTAAGAAGTAGCCTTAGGTGAAGGCATTGATAACTCATAAAAGTGTAAAGGCTGAGAAAGAGATGAATCTAGATGCGCGTAATCGTAGTCCAGATATTAAGAAGCAACATATGCAACACAAATCTCTTCCCATCCCCAACCACAGACATGTAGGACTTGATCTATTAATGATGACGCACAAATTGAGTATTTTGGAAGGTACGAAGCCAATCAAACAAAAGAAGAGGAGTTTAGTCCAGAGAAAGATAAGCTTATAGAAGTGGAGGTCTAGAAACTCCTAGAAGCAAATTTCATTGAACTATGTATGTACCCAAAATGGTTAGTTTGGTATTGGTAAACAAGTTTTGGCCCGAGGATTTTTTTATCCCCAACCTAAAATTGATCAGCTGGTTGATTCCACGGCTGTATATGCATTCATATGCTGTATGGACACATTAGTATGACCTCACGCCATAAATAAACCCTAAAATAGAAGCTCCAAGCTAAAGGTTATTTTGCATTTGAAATTTGGCTACCTAGGTATCTTTCTGGTGTTAGATACTAACTTGAGAGTCGAAGGCAATAACAAACATCTAACGTTTGCCAACATTTGTTGACATGTGCTAATCAAGCACATGTGGTATTTAACAAAGAACAAGGCTAAAACGCACTAACAAACATCTTATTATCATTAACTTAATCTCCTTTCAAATTATGTTTATAGTAATTTTAATTGTATTCAACCCTTAACAAAAAACCGTTGATATTGTGATACCAATAATTTTAAATCTTGATCTTTGAGAAAAAATTACTTTGAACAAAGTGAAGATTTTGATACTCCTCTCTCTCTCATTTCTCAAAACAAATGTGCAATAATAAGGATAAAAAGAAAATCCAACTTTATAGTAAGTATATAAATATAAATAATACTATTATAAAATAAAATTAAAAGTTTTCCCAAAATAATGCCAAAACTAAAAATATTTTCCAATATACATCAAAGGGAAAAATATTTCCCTGTTTACTGTCCACGTAGGACAGGTGAGGAAATTATTTCTTTTTCCTTTTTTTTTTATAAAACCGCTACCTCAAACAGCGGTTTGCTTAGGAATTCCAACAAAACCGTTAAATGAAATAGCGTTTTGCAGTACATGGAAATTAAAATAATAATAATAATAAATTATGGTAAACCGCCATCTCAAGTGGTGGTTTTCTTCGTGTACAAAACCAAACCTACTGCCTTCATTTTTCATTTCATCCCATTTTGCTTGCTGCCGGTTTTTAAAAAAAAATAAAAATTTCTACAGTCCTCATTTACTTCATATTCACAATTCCTCTCATTCAACTAAATCAATCAACTACATTGCCATCTTCTCCTTCATTACTTGTTCATTATCATCCTCATTTAAGGTATGAACATAACCCTATATTTTTTCAATTTGCAAATTGATTTTTTTGTTCATAATTGTTGTCATTTGAACTTATAATAGATTGATTGTTTGTAACATTGTCTTGATTTCATGATTTAAGCTTACATTTTACACATTTGTAGTTGAATTTTATGATTTGTTTTGTATGCATATAAAGTGTTTGATGAAATGTTACAATGAAAGTTTACTACTTTGTAGGGTTAGTTTAATGGATTTAGTATATATTCATGGTATTGTTAGTTTTATATTTGAATTGACCCTTCTAATAAGTGTTGTAATACTTTAATATTACACATTCTTGTATACACATTTATACTTCCCTTACTAATAATCAATAATAAAATGTATGTGAAATCACATGAAAAACATGCTTGTGTGTGCAGAATATGGATCATTATCCTGTTATAGTGTATTGGGGTGGGGAAGTAAGTTATACAGGATCCAATATTGTGTATAATGAAGGATTGAATGCAGTGATGTTTATCCATCATCAAAATACTACTTTTGAGGTGTTTCATAGCAAAGTCTATGATGTAATTGGTTGTGATCGCAACTCTTTTATATTAAAAATGGAGATGAAATATCCGGTGACTGGAAAAAATGTGTTAGTCCCGGTTAAGAATGATGAAAGCATAAGTGCTCTTGCTTATGCGGCATCATAAGCCCCTGGAACGGCAATGGAGGTTTATGTCGAAATGGTTGCAAATTTGGGTAATGCGAGGGAAGTCATGACTAGCATGAAACTTCCATAATTAGGTCCTAGTGTACGCCATGATACATTCACAGAAATGTTAACAAACCCAAATTACGTTAATGAGCACTAAGATAAGTTTACTTCTCCAACTCATTCACGTGCCATTGGTTGTGTAGGCGTAATGCCAACGAGGTTGACTCTTTAGATCAGGAGGATGAGCATATTGATTCTGATTCAGAGGAGGATGATGAAAAAAAAGATGCTCTAGATGCAGCGATTAGAGATGGTGCTCCATCTCAAGACTGGCTTAGAATTGATGAAGTTGATCAAAGATCGATTGATCCATGGGTGACCTGGATTAATGACAACTCTATGATTGAAAATGGTGAGTTTAGAATAGGGCAAGAATTTAACTCGTTAGACCACCTTAAGAAGAATGTTAAAGCATGGGCAATATCTAACAATTGAAACTTTCGTGTAATTGAGTCGGAGCCTTCAAAGTATGTAATCCAACGTACTAATGCGGAGGAGAAAGGTTGTGAATGGAGGATGCGAGCTAACATGAACGCCACTGGTTCATTTAAGATTGTGCGATATAAGGGTCATAATAAAGATTTCTCAGCACATTATAGTGATGACCATCCCCTCCTTACTTCTGATTTTGTTGCTGATCTTATCGTGGATATGATAAGGGTTGATCCAGCTTTCAAGGTGAAGTCAGTTGTTAATTTTGTTACAATAAATACGGATTCGTTATAACGTACAAGAGAGCTTGGTTGGCCAAAAATAAGGCTATAACCAAAGTCTTTGGGGATTGGGATAAGTCTTTTGAGGAAATTCCAAGGTACCTGCAAGTGTTAATGCAATCTAATGGAGGAATAGTGGTACATTGGGAAGTCTAACCAACAATGGATCCTACTAAAGTTATTTTTCAGAGAATTTTCTGGGCTTTCAGACTATCATTTAAGGGTTATTCCTACTGTCAACCGCTTATCTCTATAGATGGGACACATTTGTACGGAAAGTACAAAGGCACACTTATCATTGCTATGGCGATAGATGCAAATTCTCAGTTATTCCCACTTGCCTTTGCCATTGTTGAGGGAGAAAGCAAGGACACATGGAGTTGGTGTTTGGATTGTATAAGGCAGTATGTCACTAAAAGGGATGACTTATGTGTCATATCTGATTGTCACAAGGGAATTTTGCACGCAATGAACAGAGTTGGAAAAGGGAGGGAAGAGCCATATGCATTCTATCGGTTTTGTAAACGACATCTTGCTTCGAATGTGCATAAGAAGTTCAAGAACATAGCAGTTAAAAACTTATTTGGAAAAGTTTCTGAACAGACAAAGATTCGGAAATATAATTTCTATATGAATCACCTTAAAGAGTATGATGAGGACGCATATAAGTACTTAGTCGATGGTTCTATTCCTGACTGCCAATGGACTTTGATTCATGATGGTGGCCATCGATATGGAGTGAAAACTACAAACATTTCTGAAACGTTCAATGGCGTAATGAAGGGGGCCAGGTGTCTCCCAATCACTTCATTGGTTAGGATGAAATTCTACCGGGTTAACGAATACTTTGCAAAAAGGAGGGATTTAGGGAGAAAGAGATTAGATATTTGACATGTTTATGCCAAGAAACTAACTGATACGATTGATAAGAATATTGAAAAAGCTCGCTTTCATGATGTTAGGATATATGACACAGTTGTGGGATATTTGAGGTCACTACTGGTCGTAGCAACAGGATAGCAGGAAAAGGTGGAAAATGTTACATGGTTGACCTCACAGCTCTTGTAGAAACCAATCATGTTCAAGTTACCAGGCTCACATGTTCTTGCAGTTTTTCAAGCTCGTAACATTTTATATGATGCTTTTGTGGACCCTTCGTTTCGCACTACAGAATACATATCCACATATAAGAACACCTTCATGCCTGTTCCAGACATGTTCACCTGTGCTCCTTGGAATGGTCCGACAATTGTTCCAGATCCATCAACTAAGCGTGGAAAGGTTCGTCCTCGATCAACTCGCATAAGGAACGAAATGGATGCACCGGTGACGCGTCCTCATAACACACGTGGCATTTGTGGATTTAGTGGTGATAATAAGAAAACATGTCCTCGTAGGGATAGTCAAAGCTCAACTAGGTATTTTTTTTTTACTTGTATGCTAGTTTGTCATCATGTTGAGTCTGATAATAATGTATATATGTGATAGGAATAATGACGATGTCGGGCCCAGTTGTTCCATCAGTACTTACGCTTCAGGCGACCTATAGAATCTTAGCTGCATGGGAGGGCTCCTCTACCCAGTTGGTTACTCGTCAGCACTACTAGGCGAGTACGTTACATTAGCAAGTGGATGATAGAGTTTTAGAGGTAGTGGAATTAGCTGATTTTAGTTACATTCACAGGTTGTTGGGTGGGGGTTTGGAGCTCGATTAAGCTCTTATCACTGCATTAGTGGAGAGGTGGAAACCGGAGACTCATATATTCCACCTTACGGTTGTCGATGCAACAATTACGTTAACAAATATTGCAGTTATACTAGGACTGCCGATTGAAGGAGAAGCAGTGATTGGTCATGGAGAGGGACATTGGCCAGCCTTAGTTCTTGAGCTGCTGGGCGTTTTGCCAGAAAACCCTCAAGACCCCACGGAGACGAAAGATCATCACTGGATCCTCGTTGAAGTTGACTTGGCTTAGAGAACATTTCAGCATGCTAGAACACGATGTGAATGATATTACAGTCGAGAGGCATGCGCGCGCATACATTTTGTACCTGTTTTGATACATCTTGTTTTCAGACAAGAGCGGTGACTCGGTCCAGTTGATTTATCTCCCTCTCCTAGGAGACTTAGAGCGGGTAGATGAGTATAGTTGGGGAAGTGCTACCCTTGCGTATCTGTATCGTAATTTATGTCAAGCATCTTCTAAAGGTGCCAAGGACATTAGAGGCTGCCTGTTCTTGTTACAGATATGGTCGTGGGAGCATATTCATATAGGGAGGCCTAACATTCGGACGATTCGACCCGCTGGGCAACATGCTCAAGACGATGACGTAGAAGATTTTGTACCGGTCTTAGGTTCACAGCATCGACGTGGGAGGGATCCTTTAGCAGTGAGGTGGCAATAATCAATTCCCTATTCAAATTCAAATTTCACTATTTTATGATACATGGAAATATTACACAATGTTCATTTGTCACAACTGACTTCACATATATCTTTCGAGGTCCCACTGCCCAATACTCTGGTCTACTACCGAGACGCACTTGATCGACAACGGGACGACCAGGTTATTAAGATTTATTATTTTTATTAGTTGTGAATAAATTGTTCTTATTACTGATGAGTATATTGATTTCCATTGCAGATGACATGGTAGCCTTACACAACGGCTAAGATGGATGCTTTGCCAGACATATGTAGATCGGGCAATGAGATTTGGAGATCGCGTTGTCCACTAATTTGCTTTGACATCGTCGAACTACATCTCCCGGATCGTGTCATGCGTCAATTCGGTTTGGAGTAGGTTATTCCGGATGCCTGTGACACCCAACCTGAACTACATGCGATTGATAGGAAGACTGGGGACAAGAACTACATCATACGACATTGATCGCAAGTAGATGCGTGGAACGACCGAGCATCTCGATTGGTTCAGGGAGAGAACTACACCGGTCAGAGCTCTGGTGCGTACATGTATTGGTACAGGCGTATCTCCATACTACGCCTCACGAATACCACATTTGCACAGCTAGGATCACATTACCATCCTACATCTACGTTACTAGTAAGTCTTCTTTTAACAATCATAATATATAGTAATACTTTTATGTGATTCTTTTAGCATTTTAATGATAACATACAGGATAAGCGCATCAGATCGGTCCTTATACAATGCAATGACACGATGCACGGGGCCGCTACGTTGCTCGTTGAGGTAGGGTATCGGTTATGTTCTTAGACCCTTGGCTCCATTAACACGTCATTGACCGATGCATTGAGTCAAGCGGGGTATGATTACCTCATTCCGACTCCACCCATCATTGATGAGGTTGATCATACGTCCACACTCCTTCTCCTCGGAATTCGGGCCACCGAGGTAGCTTTTCTAGAGGATCAAGTAGTCGGTCCACAAAAGGTCGCGAGCGTTCATCTACTCGAGGTCGGTCTTCCAGATCTCCATCAACATGAAGTCCTATGTCGCCATTTGTTCCTCCAGCTTCCATGACCACTCCTCCACATCCATCGCCTCCGCATACGATCATTACATATCAGCGTGCTAGTCAAGGAAGAGCTCCTGCTCTTAATGTCATTGCAGAGGTTGACGAGTCTACACTATCCTCATCCACCAATACGCACTACAAAAGGGGCCGGAGATTGTAGTTTAATACACTTTGTACCACTTTATATGGCTTGAACTTCTTGTATCACTTTCGATGTTTGTAATATATGTCCGCATTATTTTCATGATTAATGTTTACAAATCAAGCTGGTTCGTAGTTGATTATTATGGAATAGATGATATTCAACTAATTTAATGCAGGTCGTGTTAATTATTTATGGGAATTGAAAGAACAAAATAAAACGTTGTAAGGGTACAGAGTAAACCACCACATGAGATGGTGGTTTACCCAGACAAAACCGCCACATGAGATGGCAGTTTACCCATACCAAATCGCTACTTCATGTAGCGTTTTACTTTGTTATATAAACCGCCATCTCATGTAGCGGTTTAGTCTGGCAAATTTAAAAAAAAAAAAAACCATACCACGTGAACGGTATATTGGAAAATAATTTTTCCTTTCATGCAAATTGAAAAATACTTTTACAATTAACTATATTTAGAATTAACTATATTTAGGGAAAAGGCTCAATAAAATTCCAAGAATAAACAAGTACTCCTAGCCGCCAGGCAGCAATGTATAGTAAAACCTAAAAAGATGCCCTTTTAACCTTTTCTAATTTTATAATTTTCTATAAAAAAAAACTTATTTATTTATTTTTATTTTGACCCCTTTAGATTTCTCCCCATCTTATTTCCATAAGGAGAGGAGAAAAGCATATCTCTCTGGTTCCTTGATTCGGCATCTCTCTTTCCTCATCATACATTATCATTCCCTGCATTTGTCTTCATCAACACAACCTCCCAATAACCCAGAAGCCCATTTCAAAATCACTGCTTCAGATTTTCAATATTTGTGAAGAATTCTTGTTTAGTGTTTTGCCAACAAACAAAAAACAGTAATTATTTCCCATTCCCAACTTGGGAAACATGTCAACCACAACCTCATTGCGGCTCTTGTTGTCTTTCTCTCCTCTTAAACCTTCTTCTTTTTCTTCTTCTTGTTTTTCCTCCCCTAGCCTTAGTTTTACTCTTTCTCCTGCTTTCCCTTCTTCTTCTTCATTACAGCGCAAATGGGGATCTTTAAGTTTAAAGGTATTCTCATTTCATCTTTTCGGCACCAGTTTGTTAATGCCCTATATGTTTATTGAGTTGTTTGATTGGAATTATTGTGAATAAAGGAAATCTGGGTTGATTTGCAAATTGGTAAAATAAATAGTAAAATGTTTAAAGCTTTGGTCCTTGTTTGTGTGTGTATGATTGGATTCATTTTTTTTCTGTTGTAGGTTTGGATAAGGAAATTGGGTTATTGGGTTTTGATTGAATTGTATAATATTTTCTTCAAATCTCCCCTTTTTGTAGTGGGGATGCTTGTTTGTGAATTGCTTACATCAGACATGAATGCTTGTTTTGAGATTATATATTTGATGTGTTTTGCTTAAATTGTGCCACTGAGCCAATGTAGAAGTTAGATTGAAGGTTTTAGATAGATCTCTAGGCATCAAAGATCCCTTTGGTTTGTCTATGTTGGAGTTTGGATCATTGAAGCCCGAAACGCGAAATTATGTTTAATATAATATTGGTTTGGATGTGGTTTCCAAATAATTTCTCTTGAGTGAATGAGAATCTGATGTGGTATGATCAAAAGTATAAGCTATTAGCTGTTATTTGAGTATAAAATTTATAATGGGAAGATGGAAGTGTTGAAGAAGTTCTAATGAGTTATGAGATTGTATTGCAAAAAAAAGCCAAATGTTTTGAGTAAAAGAAAGAACAAAGGAATTAGTATGCAAGGGGTATAAACACATTGCTATTCAAAACACTATCAAAGATCCCTTAAGTACATCTATGTGTCAAATCTATATTGATTTCTTATCAATCTGACCTGAGTACGCACCATTAGAACTTCACCTTGGACCAATAAAAGATGAAGTAATTACGAAATGGTGTCGTGTCAAATAGATGTGTCTAACACAAGTTTGAGTAATACAGGCCTACTCATAATTTAGAAAATGACTTTTCATGTACAGCCTTATATATGTCAATGAGACATTCTCTATGTAGGAACCCTTACTCATTGGTGGTCAAGGTCAACTTTTGAGTTCTATTATCTTAAGACTGTGGACATTTGGTTTTCACTAATGATTTACTACCAGGGACTCTGTTTTTTAGATTGGCGCAAATCTGAGGAGCCCTGAGAATATGGACAATGGAAGGACAGGAATTGAAAATGTCACTGATATATTTGGTTCAGATGAAGAATCTGGCATCAAAATTCCAACACAAGCACAATCTATTGTGGAGGGATCAAGCACAGTTATGGTGTCAGAATTTAAACCTGCCCCTGATGTCGATTACATACAGGTCTGGTTCTTTCTTTCAATCTTCTTATTGACTCATGTTTAGATAATTGAGCCTACCATATCAAAAGGTTCTTCACATGGGGAAATGAAAAGGGGCTAGTTTTGGGAAATGAAGGGAAGAAAAAGCATGCAAGTTACCTTCAGGAATGATGTGAAATCTATTATATTGCCTATGTTGCATTTCCAGTAACAGTCGACAACCACAACTCATGTGCTTCAGTGACTTGTACCAAAATTTAAGATTGCTGGACTCATTCCCTTCACCCATTTCTATGAACGGGATACACTGGGTACGATGATGATGATTCCCTTCACCCCAAAAATGCAGAAACTAAGGTGCAAAGTAGGAGAGTTAAGATCCATCTTTGGAGTCTTAGAGTAAGTGAGCAACTCACCTGAACCAAGGAAGAGTATGAAGGAGGCTGTTATCACAATATGATATTAGCTCTAAGTACAATTTTTTGAAATAGTTATAGTAGTAGTTTATTACTAAAAATGTTCAGTATCGTGATTTGTGTATACCATTATCTTTATCATTGGCCTCTATCTAAGCTCCTAGCTAATGTAATCGAAGTAGTACAAGAGTAACTTTGAGGCAAGAGTGATGAACTTTACAATGATCGTATGGACAACATTCTATTACCCCTATGTCATTAAGTGTTTCCCATCTAGGTAGAGTTTGAGGAGGCTGGAGTACATAGCCTTACTTTTGTTGGTGATAACAAAGAGTTTGCTTCTGATTGACCCTTAGTAGCAAACATCATTTACAACTGGCATATAGAGTACATATCACTTAATTTGCTTTCTTAATTGTGTGACTAGCCTAAATTAAATTTTGATGTGATTATTTTGCAGGAGTTATTAGCTATCCAGCAGCAAGGCCCAAGATCAATTGGATTTTTTGGAACCAGAAATATGGGATTCATGCATCAAGAGCTAATTGAAATACTTAGTTACGCTATGGTCATCACTGTAAGTCTTACTATTGGGCATTATATTAGCTGTTCAAATTTCTTTTCTTATAATGATGGGAAACTATTATCTTTCTGCAGAAAAACCACATATATACCTCTGGTGCTGCAGGGACTAATGCTGCAGTCATTAGAGGCGCTTTAAGAGCTGAGGCACCAGAATTGCTTACTGTAATTCTACCTCAAAGTCTGAAAAAGCAACCCCCAGAAAGTCAAGAGTTGTTAGCTAAAGTAAGAATTTAATGCATGACATTTTTTTAATATTTCTCAAAATTTGCATAAAGAATAGAGTATATTCTTTGTCAATTACGATCTCTCAAGTTGATTTGTTTTGATTGATGTAGCCGACCCCATGCTATCGGGATTAAGGCTTTGGCACTGTATATGTCTATCAAGTGGTGGTTAATGCATATCATTTTTGTATGGTTGGTAAGGAGGGAGATTTTGGAAGGAATAATGTTGACCTTGCTGGGTTGGTAATCAATCTCCATACTTTGGGGCTCGGATAAGGAGAGTATACCACTCTTTTTGTAATGTTTTATGTTTGGCCTTATGACCAAGCTGGGGGATCATGAATGGGTTAATGTCGACATTTCTTGGTTCAAGATGTGAATGTTGTACTCTAGAGCTTGAGGTGGAGGAGTATGCCATTGCTTTAGTAATGTGTGTATTCCAGGATTTCTTTGTTGCTTTTTGGAGCAAGTAGTCATGTTAATGTCTTTGGAAGTGTGCCAACCATCATTTATTTTCCATCTTTTAAGAATACTAGCAGATCTTTTAATTTTTTTTCCCACATTCACTTATCCAGGATTATATGTAGCATTCCGTCTTCCTGGGTCCAATCCTGACATCACTTCATTTGTTATTGTTTTCTTTAATGTGGAAGAAAATATTATTTACTATGTAAACTGTAAGTTAAACAATGTGTATTTGTGTAGCTTTCGATCAACCTTGCAAAATGTTATTTGTAGCTATTTGGGGGAATTGTCATTGGTGGCACGGACCAGCGATATTAATGGGTTGCTTATTTTCATCTTATCTTTCATGTGTGTGTAGACAAATTGGACTTCTTTTTGTTGATAAATACTCCCTCCCTCTCTCTCTCTCTTTCAATTTGCACCTCTTTCTAATTTTGTTTGTACCACTCATTTTGCACCTTTTCTTTTTTTGGCAATGACTCCACTTTCTTTTTCTAAATCTCATCCACAAACTTATTTTCTCTCTCCATCTTAACCACTCATTTCTACCATCCACCTGTTTTTTTCTTATTTTCTAACCAAATTTCACTTTCCACTAAATTTCACCCAATATAAATTGGGTGCAATCTCATAGGGACGGAGGGAGTACATCTTAGGCTCTCTACTCTTCCTTAGGAAAATTATCTCATTTCCTACTGTTTCTTTTATACCCCCGTACTCTTTTCCACTAATACAGAAGAAGCGAAACGAGGCATGAAGTTTGGTGAAAATGTAGAAAGAAGGCCAGAGATTTGGAGGCTAGAAGGTGGGGTTTCAATTTGTTCAAGGGTTTTCACTGTGACAGCGAACAAATAGGAAAGGTAGCCATTAGGACTATAGGATGTACTCATTGGAAGCCAAAAACTAAACTAGTTTCATTTTCCTGAAGCAGTAGTTGCACATGATATTTCTATGATGTCTACGGTTTCTAATAAAGTTAATGACTCTTTGTACCACGACAAAACCCATATAGTTTGATTGATGCAGAAAGCAAGAGCGCTATAAAAAAGTTATCTTGGTGCTATTGTTGATAGTGAGGTGTAACTACATGATCCTTTGCTGGCGAGTATATTATAATATATCTCAAGTTATTGATTGTAATTTCTATGATGGGTTATTTGGCTTAGTTTCTTTAAGAGACATTAGTTTCCCTAGTCTTTCTTTGGGAATTTGGCCCTTACTCGTGTTCTCTTGCATTCCCTTTCATTAACACGTGATCAAAGTTCTTTTTTCTGTTTTCATTCTGAGCCTAGCTCTGGTTCTCCCTCTTTGCGTCTTATTTTTTTTAGATGTTAATTTTCAGAAATAAGTCTCAACACTTAATTTCTCTTGTGAAACCTATTCTTCTGCTAACAGCTTTCTTGGGTTTGCAGGTGAAGAATGTCATTGAGAAGCCTCACAATGATCACCTGCCTTTATTAGAGGCTAGCAGGTACAAATATCTCATCCATCTACATTAGGCTCTTTGTCATAACTAGTGTAACATAATTCGACAGTTAATTCGGTTTTTGAATTCGCAATGTGCTCAAAATGGCTCAAAAATAACCTAAGACCAACCGTAATTCGCTTTTTTTGATTTGCGATTCGCAAGGAGATTAGTGAATCATGTGATAACTTTGAAAAAGTCACTAGGAACTGCCTCTAATTACTTGTGCGGTATGATGTCTAGAACATGAAATGAAAAGATACAGCGAGACCCATTGATGCTTGCTCTTAGCACACTCAATATCATATTAGTACAGGATGTCTTTGCATCTTTATCCGTCACTAAAATTCTTGATGTCGAAACTTCTGATAACATTTGTTGACACTTTTAGCTTTAATTGACATCATGCTCCATGCCTCCATGTATTATACCATACCTGGACAGGTAATGAAATCAACCCGAATTGGAATAAACTAATTAACAAATCAATCCTAGAATTATTGAAAAATTAGTCTACATTCTAAAATAATCATTGGCAACAGACCCAAACCTAGGCTGAACAACTCTACACCCGAATGCAACCTGAACCAAATCATTCATCGCCCAATTAGAACTTGAACATGATTGATATGATCCAAATTGCTATTCTGCATAGTATTTGAAAAGGTTCAAAGGATGTTTAATTAAACATTCGACTTTAATAGAGAAAGAGAATGAGAGATGTTAATGAATGAATAAAAAAACTAATGACCCGTTTGGTTATTAGTACTAAATAATGGTAATGAGAATGTTTTGTAGTGTAAATTTACATGATATGTACCATGTCATTCCCATGGTAATAAAACTTTGATCACAAAAAGTCACAAATTTTCATTACCACCTAATACTCGATTGTAATGCATTAGAATGAATTTTGTGATAAAATATGATTATTGAAGGAAAAAAAACATGACCATTAAACCTATCAAAAGATATTCTTACCAAAACTACATTAACTTTTCATTACCATTATCACCATATAATACCGACTACGGAACGGGCAATGTTCGCCACCAAAGCAAGCGAAGTAATATTGAATCTACTGTAGTTTTCCGCTCATGGCGATCTTGCATGTTCTCTTTGATAAGTTTTTTCCTTCACAAAAAGACGCTTTCAATGTTGGAGGATATGTGGATTAACTGTTTGAATTGCAGGCTATGCAACATGGACATTATCTCACAAGTTCAACAGGTCATTTGTTTTGCTTTTCACGATAGCAAATTACTCATGGAAACGTGTCAAGAAGCAAAGAACCTTCGGAAGATTGTAACTCTCTTCTACTTAGACTGAAGAAATAGAAACCGAACACTTTTGTGTCTGTCCATAGATTATTCTTTAAGTTGGAAGAAAGATCTCTTTTGAACAGGAAATCAATCGAGTAGAATCAGGCCGTGAATATGAATATCTGGAAGAGGAAAGCTTGTTTAGCATTTTAGAGTAGGTATACAAACAATTCATTTTTCTTTTTCTTTGCAGATTGTTATATTTGAAGGAACCAATTTGGTCCATGCCCATATATTAATTCGTAAAGTTTACTGTCACAATTCTTCTTTTGCGGAAGATCCAATCGTTTTTTTATCCCGATTTGTGTCGTTCCTACAAAGCCTGTATTCTCGGTTTTGCTTTTATGTGTTGAGGAAAGTCGAGAACGAAATGAGGGAGAAAGGCAGCATTTCATGGATGAGCTTAATTTACATCAAAAAGTAGTTCTAAATCTTTTTGTTGCTGTTTATTAGCTCAATTACTTGACTGCTACAATACAAGTATTACTCCCCCTACAGGCTACTAGAAAAAATTGGGGTTACTTGTCCTATGGCTTTGAGTGCGGTCACTTTGAGTTCGCTACTAGTAAGTACTAATTGTGGTGTTTTGAAATAAACGGATTTTAAAGTTATCACTTATGTCTTAATATGATTAATTATAATCTTAAAGTGATTATTATTTTTAATGTGATCACTTTTTAAAGTCTTAAAATGATCAATTGCAATTTCAAAGTGATCAATTATAGCCTTAAAGTAACTACTTATAATTTTAAAATGATTGTTTTTTATAGTTTTGAAGTAATTACTTATAACCTCATAAGAATTGCTTACAAAAATGGGTTGACTCAATTTAACCCATTGTTTAAAGATAAAGTCACCAAATCAATTAAAAAAAACTCATGACTTTTTTGTCAAAATTAGTAATTAATAATAGAATATTTAATTAGAAACTAAATTATGTTATTTTACTTTTCCAACATATTTTCAACTAATCAAATATTGGATTGTTATTGTCAATCATATCACACAATCTATAAATTTATTGGGAGACTTGTCTCATACATTTATGAATCATACTATCTATTAAAAACTTTGAAAAATTCGAAATGATACTTATCGGGATTTTGCCTCATAGATTTATGAAATTTGCTACCAAGTTATTTTTACACCCAATTATTTTCTACCCACTAAAAAAAAATCAGACATCTAATTAGCTATCTAACCACCCATTAACTTATATACATATGTAGCTAAATAACCTAAGTATGATGTTGCTTTAATTATTTTCGATTGGTTAAACAATTGTAAATTTTTAATATCTTCACTTTTAAAATTTATTAGCATTAGTTTATATCTATTATTGTATATTGTATTGTATTTTATTTATATGTATCTACACACTAACACATCCATACTTTGCACGGACATATATACTAGCATTAGGTAATGTGGTTGTTCTTATCTCTTTCATTTCATATTTACATTATACCCAATTAATTTGATTATCTTTTAATTATTTTAGTTTCAAAATTAGCATTAAATTTACCCATTAATAATTTAATGACACTTTAAAAACATAGTTATAACTTTAAAAACTCAATTTTAAAAAAGTCGTTGAGAATTATGGAAAACTTAGACGGAAATAAGGAGTATATATTATATGGTGCAAATTAAATAGGGGAATTAATACATTTTTGAAAGCCTCGTAAGATACACGCTTTATAAAAGTTATTGTATTTATTAAAGTTGTAACATTAGATAAAAATGACGTTAAATATCTTCTCATTTCCTATTAAAAAATATCTTCTCAATTTTCATGTTGGAAAGATATACAAATAACTGAGTACTTATTTTGACTTATAAGATACGCGTTTTATAATTTAGGGTAGCGACATTCCTTTTCTAGAAAAGCTTATTCAAATGTGCAAAACGTTCTTATAAATTATATCGATTTGCTTATTGAAATGTAGAAGAATTAAAAACTCATTTGACTGATTTAACAAGATACACTAGTGGAAAAAAAAGATATGCTGCTAATCATTAATTTGCTGCTATTTTTTATATACGCAGCAATAAATAGGAAAAAGAATTAGAAAAAAAAAATAGACAACAAATGTTGCGGTTTTTATGTTGTCCACAGCATATAACCTTGTGGATCATCAAATGCTGCGGTTTTTGCTTTGCCCATAGCATATAACCTCTTCAAAAACGCGCCTTTTTTAACGTTACAACGCAAAAACTTCATTCTTCATCATTTCTGTTGTTTCATTAAACCCACGACTGTTTCATTCTTCAAAAACCTTCTTCAAAAAACGCACGACTGTTTCTTCTCTTCAATCTCTCTTCATCATCTTAGTTCTTGCTTTTCTTCATCATTCTTGCTCTTCTTGCTCTTCTTCATCATCTACTACTTCAAACTGCACGACTGTAATTGTTGTGCTCTTCTTACACCCACGAAATTTGGGCTTAGTTCTTGCTCTTGTTCAAGGTATAATTTTTTAAAGCGTAGTTCTCAAACCCATTGTTGTTCAAGCTTCATTAATAGTGTTTTAGGGCTTGAATTTTTTTATACTAATTTAAAATAGTATAATGAGGTTGTTAAAGCTTACTTTTCTGCTGCGGTTTTAAACCGCAGCATTTAAAATAGGCCATCTGCTGCTATCACCAATGCTTGGGGCCAAAACCGCAACATATTATGGCCAAAAAATCGCAGCAAATGAGTTTTTTTCACTAGTGATATATGTATTCAATTAAAATGATTATAATGTCCTTTTTTAAAAAGAAAAATAATTATGATGTTTAAAAAGACGCTAAATGCGTGTTTTTATAAATCTATTGATGAGTTTTAGGGTTCAAGTGATATACTCAATATGTTGAGATACTTCGAAAACTAAAAGTTTATTTGAAATGATTTCTAACATTGAGATTACTCTAAAAATTGATATTGGACCTATCAAAACGGGTTGGTCGGGTCATTTTCGGTCGGGTAATTATCGGGTCGGTCAAGTTTAGGTTAAGTCGCTATCGAGTCGGTCGGGTAATTATTTAAATTTTTCTAGGTCTACTTACCGCACATTATTCAAACTTAATTTATATATTGTGGCTACTGTGTAAGAAAAAATAAAAATATAGTCAAGTAAAATCTTGTTTGAATTATATAATCCCAAGTTTTAATAATATCGAATTTTTAAAATTTTTAACTATATACAACTTAAAATAAAAATAAATAAAACAACACATTAACTTATAATAAAGTGAAATACATGGAGTATAATGTATCAGAGGAATACAATTAAATACTTCAGGTCCTCTCTTGAGAGACCGTCTTTTGTAAAGACGGCTCTTAAAGAGCCCAACCCATATTCTATATTTAGTTATACATTTTAAAAAAAAGAACTGCTTTCTCTTCCATTCACGCACATGTGGTTTTTTTTGGTATATGAAAAGTCTAATGAATAACTGCTTCCTCCCCAACCAAAATAAAGCCTCGATTATGAAGATATCAGATTTTCATCTCCCTCCTTCAACCTTCAACTATACCCTCCTTCTACAACCTAAAGATAGTCTAGTAATGGAAGACTTAACGCTTGAATTCGATTGTGTTTTTTTTTAATTAAGTTTCATCAATGGTGGAAAACAGTGATGTTGAAGAAGACAATAATATCTAGTCGTTGGAGAAGATAATAAAAGCAATTGTGGTTTTTCTAATTTTTTTTTAAATTAAGTTTCATCAACGGTAGAAAACAGGAATGTTGAAGAAGACAACAATGGCTAATTTTTGGAGAATGATAATAAAAGCAATTGTGGTTATAAATTCTATATTTCAGGATATAACCAAATATAATTGGTATTATAACTATGAACATTTGACATAGGTTGATGTAGTTGGGAGTATCACATTGTGTAGTAACATAATATATTTAGGGTTATAACATATTATATTTAGGGTTATAACATAATATATTTGAGGTTATAACATAATATATTTGGGGTTATAACATAATATTAGGTTTATAACAATATATATTTAGGTTTATAACAACATATATTTGGGTTTATAACAACATATATTTGGGGTTATAAGTTATAACATAATATATTTGGGGTTAAAACAACATATATTTGGAGTTATAACATAATATTTTCGGGGTTATAACAACGTATATTTGGAGTTAGCTTCACAACCGCTTTTCCATTGGTGTGAAATAAATGAGGTTTGTAGTTTGTGTATATGTTCTTGTCAACACTACAATAAACAAATTGCAAATTTATTAGATAATCATATATATAAAAAATGTGTAACTAACGGACGTAAAAAAAACTCCAAATATATTATGTTATAACCACAAATATATTATGTTATAACTACAAATATATTATTTTATAACCCCAAATATATTAAGTTATAACTCCAAACGTATTAAGTTATAGCCCCAAATATATTATGTTATAACTAAAAATATATTATTTTATAACCCCAAATATATTAAGTTATAACTCCAAACGTATTAAATTATAGCCCCAAATATATTATGTTATAATCACAATTGCTTTTATTACCTTTCTCAACAAGTAGCCATTATTATCTTCTTCAACATCATTGTTTTTCACCATTGATGAAACTTAATTTTTTAAAAAAAATCAGATGAACTACAATTGCTTTTATTACCTTCCCCCCAAAAGTAGACATTGTTGTCTTATTCAACATAACTATTTCCATCATTAATGAAGCTTAATTTTTTTTTTAAAAAAAAAAGAGGATTGTAATTCCAACTAATATACTCCCTCCGTTCTTTTTTTAATCTTCCACATTACTATAACGGGTAGTTTTAAAAGTTCTTTCACTTTAGAATACTTTCTATTTTTAGAAAGTTTTTATCCCACTTTTACCCCTTAAAACCCCCCTTTTTTTAATGTACCCCTTTTCTTTTATTTATAATTATTTTCTCTCTCATACTTCCAATACAATCATTATTTCACACTACTATTTAATTAAAATAATACCCACTACAACCTCATACTTCCAATACAATCATTAGTTCACACTACTATTTAATTAAAATAATACCCACTACAACCTCATACTTCCGATACAATCATTATTTCACACTACTATTTAATTAAAATAATACCCACTACAACCTCATACTTCCAATACAATCAGTATTTCACACTATTATTTAATTAAAATAATACCCACTACAACCCAAAGATTCTATCTTCCTTTAATATGTGTGTAAAAACCCAAAGTGGAAGATCAAAAAAGAACGGAGGGAGTATAATACAATTAACCCCAAAAAAATGAAATTGAAAGCTTTAAAAACGAAAATGGTGAAGATGAAGCATAAATACATACATTTGATTGTCTTACAAATGTTGAAGAACATAAACAAAGAATAAACGACAATAGAGTTTTTGAGAGAAAGATGGAGATTGAAAACCACAAATGGAGTTTGAAAGAGACTATGAGCCGTTTATTTTAGAAAAGAGTACAATAAAAACTTAAAATAAAAGTTGAAAACTTAAGAGGAGCACGTATTTAATAAGTTCAGTTATTTTATTTTTTTAAAACTTAAAAATTTAGGTCATCCCAAACTTAAGATGTCTCGGTGTCAAGTAAGAATTTATGTAAGTACTTTTATTCCCAATCCTTAAATTTCGCCACTCTTTTCATTTTATCGCCCATGAGGAAATTACATATTTGCCCCTGGATTTTCAAAAAATTACGATTTTGCCATTGAACTTAAAATTTCCTACATATACCACAATCTCACTAAAATTTTTCTTACCACACTTGAAAACCAACTTACAAAAGCAAATTGTTGGAGACAAAACTAAGTTCAATCCGCAAACAATTAATAGAGGTAATTTTTTTTCGAATGTAATTAAATTAAATTTATAAACGAAAAAAAATTTTAAATTGAATCGCCTAAATCTAGGCGATTGGACCCCGGTTCAATCGCCCAAAAAGTGGCGATTGAACCGGGGTCCAATCACCCAGATCTGGACGATTCAATTTAATTTTCTTTTTTTCGTTTGTTTTAGAATAATTATTATAATTTTTATTTATATTATTATTCTTATTCTTATTATTTTTATTACTGTTATTATTATTAATTTTATTATTATTGTTGTGATTGTTATTATTTTTATTATTAAATGTATATTTATGTTTTGATTTTTAATTTATTAATGTAAATTTGTTTGTTATAATAGTTATTATTTTTTTTATTTTTAATAACTTTTTGATATTATTTTTATTATCATTGTTATTATTGTTGTTTTTTTTCGAATGTAAATTATTTAAATTTAAAAAAAATATTAAAATGAATCGCCTAGATCTGGGCGATTCATTTTATTTATTTATTTATTTTTCGTTTCTTTTTGATAATTATTATTATTATTTTTAATTTTATTATTGTTATTATTATTATTATTACTGTTATTATTATTTTTTTTTATTATTTTTGTGATTGTTATTATTTTTATTATTAAATTATTATTTTTCTTTTAATTATTAATTTATTATTATTAAATATTTTCGGTTCTTGACTCAATGACGGAGACTCAGGTATTGTACATTACATGACATTTTGTTATGTATGTGTATTTAATTTTACATTATTCTTATTTGTTAACTTGGCTTGCATGCAGGTGGAATGGACTCCGTACAATTCTGCTCCTAGTGCGTTGCTGAATGAGCACCCACACACCACGATCATTGGGGGTATCACGTGCTTTGATATCGTCGAGGTGTATTTGCCAGAGCGGACATTGCGACAGATCGGGTTCATGCAAGCTATTGCCCCCGCTCCTATGAGACCAGCCAACGCTCTTCGACCAGCACACGGTACCTACTCTGTGACCTTTGCTTCTTCTGCTGTTTATTTGGAGGCATGGAGTAGGTTCCCCTTTAGTGCCCACCTTTTTTAGCAGGGACTTCGTCGGGCATCTGTTTCATCAGAGGCTGAACCTACTTACGTTGAGTAGTTCAGAGTGTGCTCGCACCCGTACATAGCCCCCGACGAAGATTTATACAACACGTAAGGCTATGGAGTATCTAAATTTACAGCATCGTCAGCGGTGTTATTACTTGGTCATGGTCGTGGCTCGCGTAGATTATTCCAAACCATAATCCTCGTAGTGAAATGCGTGTCAATAGGTCTGGTGAAATTGTCAACTGCTTCTCTTCAACGGTGATGGATGGGCGGCAGTGAGGCTGAATCGTCGTTCATTAAAAGTTGAACAAAATGATTTCCATTCACCCAACATATATGTATAACTTTATTTACACTATGCACGTCCGGTGCTTTCCTTAACGGAAGAACCAAACAGTTGTACATCGGGTCAGCATTACTAGAACCGTAATAAGCAATGTCAATGTTTAGAAACGTTGCTGCAGAGTACAAAGCTATCAGTGCATCCATCCAGTGAATAAAAGGAGCAGGTCCATTGCCGTGTGAACCTAATCTGAATTTAGCCTCGTCTAACGACTCCTGGGATAGATACAAACTTAGGTATTGCTCTGTGTTCATTTGCATTTCCATACACATAGCACGTCTTAAAAGAGGCCATGCTTCCTCGCCTCCTAACTCTATGACGGCAATAACTCTAAATCCACAGTTACTATCACCTAACACATCAATCCAGTCAAACAAGTAAGGTGGAAGAATGAATGGGATGTCATTAGGCCATGAAAACTGTGAAAAATCGCGCCCTCCTGGATCATCTGTAGTAATTGAAAATAAAGTTAATAAGATGAAGTTGTAACAAATGAAAGTAAATAATGAAAAGGATAGTCATGTACCGGAAAAATTGAAACTAAACTTAATTCCAACTGATGATTGCATATCTCGACCACTGGATCTGCCACTGGATCTCCCGCGGGATGAAGATCTAGAGCCTCGACCACGAGACGATGATCTGCTATATTTAAATGCACTTTTATTTCTTCTCATGGTTTTGCTTGTGCTTGGTCTTCCCTTTATAGGTGAACTTGCGTAAGGCTCAGGTATTTCGACTCCATCAGGGTGCAGCTCATTCTCAAGTACCTGAGACATTCGGCGTATAACTGCGGGATCAGATTTTAGAACTTCATCGACCAGAGATTGAAAGTACTCTTTGTCATTGGCGTTGGCGAATCATACTCCTTCGTTTGTCTCGTCTCCTACCTCTTGTGTATTTGGATCGATTATGTACATATATATATTTTTTATTGAGTTGTATATTTCAAACATTTGTATATATTTTGTTGTATATATATGTTTAATTACTTTATCATAGCCTCCAAACTTTGACTTATAAATGATCAGAGTTTAGGGGATGAATCATGTCGCCTTAAACATACATTGACTTGTAATTACTTATTCTAATGTCTCTAGTGCAAATACAACAAATAACAACACGAAAATAAAGGAAAAAAAAATTAATTATATGTTCGCAGTTAGTAACTGCGAACAACAAATAAGACAAAATAGTTGTTCGCAGTTAGTAACTGCGAACAACAAATAAGACAACCTCGCACTATCAAAATCTGGCTTAAATCAACCTCCTTGTATGTTGACTCGCTCATGTGGTAGACTTGGGCTTTCCCATCTCTCTTTGGAAAGGTTGTAAGCCTCTCAATCATCTTTAGCTCAATATTCGGTATGGTCCTATCACTAAAAGCTACTTGATCCCTTAGATTGTTCCCAACCTTTACATTCTTCTCATAGCACTCAATCACTGCCCTGTGTTTACCTAGCCAGTCCATTCCTACAATAATATCAAACCCTCCTAAGTCAAATACAATCAGGTCTACATGAAACTCCTTACCCTGGATCACTAATAGGCAATCAATCAACTTTGTATTACATGATACCGTTGATCCATCAGGTAAGTCAACTCTATGCATTATAGGGCATACATTAACAGAACAGTCCAAGGATCTCACAAATGACTTTGAAACATAAGACTTGTCGGCCCCAGAATCAAATAAGACAAGGGCGGACTTACCAAGAAATAACAGTAATCTGAAAATGACTTTACCTTCTGTCTTAGGAATCAAGGTGCTAGGCTTCTCCGCTGTAGTAATGGCAAAGAATTTTCCTTCTCCCGGACGCTGGTTCCATTGGTCTCCAGAAGATGAGGCTTTATTTCCTCCTTTATATTCAAGGCAAAGCTGAGAGTTATTGTTACGCTGATTCCCTTGATTTCCTGAGTATCGTGCTCCACAATTCCCGAGGTTTCCCCGGTTCTTGCCCCAACAATCTCAAGCCAAATGACCTGGTTTTCCACAATTCAGACACACAGCCTTACCCTCACAGTTTACTCCCTTAAAGTGTCATTTCTTGCATCTATCACACAGTTGACTTTTTAGCGGGTTGGAGTTTTGTGGGTTTCTATTGCTATTGAAGCGGTTTTGGTTTTGAAAGTTAGTTTCCCTCAGCTCTGGACTTCTTATTCTGACCTCCCTGGTCTCCTCCAGATCTCTTTTTCCTCAAATCTTCCTCTCTCTTGCAGACCATTTCTTTCTCCACAACATGTTCATACATAGCTTGAAAAGACTCATATTGACCCATCAACTTTTGGTAGCTGAAGTTGAGATCATTGTAGAAGCGATCCATCTTTTTCTTTTCATCAAGCACATAATCTGGGGCAAATCGAGCCAACTCCAAGAACTTGTTATATTTGACCATTTTACAATTTACCGTTAAACAATTTAACGATTATTCAAAAATCATAAAAAAAATTCCAAACTTAATATATTCTGGCCAAATCTTGTTGGAGACATTATAATATGTTTTTATTAATTATTTTTGATGACGAAGAGGTCATCTAATACCATGTTTTATAATAAGAGTATTTAACACCTTAAAATCCTTTAAAATATCAAATTAACGAATAATCTCATGTCCGTGTCCGACACGTGTCCGACACGCGACACGCAGATTCAGTGGCGTGTCGGTGTATCACAGCTCACAATTGGATTTGGTTTATGATATGTATAAATTTATGGGCAAAAGTTTTAAATAAGATAAGTTTCAGAATCTTATCTTATTCTTTTTCAAGTTGGGGACTCTTTGACCACACTCTTTTTTATAGGTATGAATTGCCGCCGTCATTTCCTCCCTGGACCCTATTCATAGTTTTCTATGGGCGGAATACACTGAGTATAATGATGATGATGGTTTCATAGTAAGACTATCTTTTGATGCGCTGATTTATATAAATTTAGCCAATTAAATTAAAAAATTACCGTGAATAATACAATTTTTCGTTAATTTTCTTACAATAATACCAACTATTGATTAACCATGAATAACACGAACTTAAGGGTTTTTTTCCTAGAATAATACCAACTTTAGTTTATTAACTAATTCACTAATTTTTTATCGATCATATAATCTCCTAAAGTTTTATTTTTAACATGTTAGGGATATTCTAGGAAAACACAAGTTGGTATTATTAATAGTTAATCAAAAGTTGGTATTATTATAGGTAAATAAGCAAAAGATTATATTATTCCTAGTAATTTTTCCTTAAAATAACAATTTATAATTTTAAAGTGATCAATTGAAGATATGAAATAATTATAATAAATGTGTAATGATGAAATAATCTCATACTAAATGAGCTACTTTGTGGAAAGTTGGAGTATATGTGATAAGTCTTGTACTTAGAGAGCTTAGTGAATAGATGGTGGGTATTAGGTTTTATTTGTCCTTATACCCATCTGCCCTCGCAAAAAACTGGGCTTCTTTTGCATAATATATCAATATTTTTATACGGGGTACACTAAATAGGAATAATTATCCTAAATAACCTCATAATGGTTGATCTGTTTAAATATTTTCGTACTTTTTCTTAGTTTTAAATAATTCAATCTTTGTATAGTTTTTGCTAACAACACTCCTTTTCACATTTTAACCGGCAATTGTAGGTAGCACTTAGCGGGTACTTACCACCAACGAGTAGGGAAACTCCAACAAAAAAACATAAGGAGGAAGAAGATGTGAGTGTAACATAGTACGTACCTATAGTACTCGGTTAAATTGTGGTAAGAGTTGCTATCAGCAAAAAATATACAAATGTTGATATTTAGAAATAATCAATAGTATGAATTATTCACAATAGATAGACAATAGGTGGGATTATTCAGGATAATTTTTCCTAACAAATATTAGCGAGCTAGCAAATAGTATTGAGACCTAAATTATTCTTAATTTTACCATTTTGAGCCTAAACTATAAAATTATACTCCCTCCTATTTTTCTCGGTATTCTCATTTACATTTTAGTTACTATTCACTTATTATTTTTAATTTGTATTTTATTATTATCTATAAGTTAAAATATATTTAAGTGAAATCTTGTTTCATTCGTTTCATTGTAAGATTATTAATAGGAATATTCTATATAGTAGCAATGTAGTTTTAACACCATGTGAACCGATGCACATATGTAGATAACATGCACACGGCAATCCATGGGTTTGTTGAAGTACACAACCGCATTTGTTTAATACAAAATCACCCAGTTCTAACATGCGGTTATACTCAAGCTGGAGCTGCTCCAAGGCATAGATAGATACGTGGCGATATAAAGGTCTAAAAAGAAATGCTGTCGCAACGACCTTGCTACAGAATTCATGGATTCCTGTAGCGCTTGTCGGATCTTGGCTTGCTGATTTATAATCTGTGCATGTGCACTTTTAAAAACGGTATCGAATGAACTATTACCGCTACCAAGGTAATACTTGAAAGACGAGTGTTGGCTTTCAACTCTGCTGGTAGTCTGGTTACCCAAGTGGAAACAATCATTTGTCCACGCACGCACAAATTTCTCTCTAAGTGGAATCCATGTTCCAGCCAGATACCGAACAACCTTTTTGTTCCTAATCGACCACGTACTCACGATCGCTTGCCATCTCTGTTCAAATTCCCCGATTGTGGAACTTTCAACCAAGGGGTTCCATCTGCCCTGTCTGAATATTTGGCCTTGTTGATTTTTTTTCCCGCCACACAACTTGTCCACCATGTTCTCTACGTTGTTGGCAATATGCCAGATGCATAACAAATGTCGCACATCTACATTAAACAAAATATTGAACGTAATTAAGACATATTCAATAGATACAACGACATTAATTAATCAACAAAACATTTTTACCTGGGAAGATGTCACGAATAGCTGCAAATAAACCTTCGTCTCGATCGGTTACAATGACGCTAGGAGTCTTAGTAGTGTCGAAAATATCTCTCAATCCCTGCAACACCCACGAATACGACACAGCCGCCTCATCTCGCATCAAACAAAACGCAACTAAGAAGTTGTGATTGGTTGGCGTCATTCCGATCACTTCACATAGTGGCCTCTTTTGTTTGTTCGTTTTGTACGTTGTATCTATCAGCACAACATACGGCCACGTACGTATCATTTGGATAGAGGTAGGATTTGCAATTAATAGTCTGCTCAATTGCCCTTCGATATCCAAGTCTGTCCAGACCACGTAATTAAGTTCTGTGGCCATATGAAGACAATGTTGAAGGGAAGTCCTACCCTCCATCTCTTCTCTCCTTATTGATTGCCTAATATTATATATCAGATTCATACTAGCATAAAACCAGGAAAATTATCTCTAATAGAATTCATAATAAAGGCCGGTTGCATTTCGGTTCCACTAAGTTGTCGTATGTGCTCCCGAATATCTATATTGATCCTATTCGCCCTTACATGACCATCTCTATACACGAAGAACGGGTGGTTATGTTTTCCTTTTTTACCAGGACACACCCTTACCGTTCAAGGTCTTTCTCCTGGTTTACGACTACTTTCTACAATCAAAAATTTACACCCGCAACTTCTATTTTTAGAACCAGGTGGGGTTGTATTATCTAGATTATGTACATCACCCCTAATATTACCATAGCGGTGATATCTTAAATAGACACTAACTCTAGAACGTTCTTCTTTCTTTTTATAAGAAGCACGTGTAAATTGAAAACTAATTGTTATTGCTATCCGTAACAAAGCTACCGGAGTAGTCTACGTTGTCTCCAAAGTTTTTAAACTCCTGCAAATTTGAAATAAAAATAATATAAATTAATTACATTAATGACGAAAATTTAAATAATAATTATAACAAAAATTAATAAAATTACTAATACTAAAAAAAGAATTAATAAAAAAATAATAATAATAATACTAATAATAATAATAATAATAATAATAATAATAATAATAATAATAATAATAATAGTAATAATAATAATAATAATGACAATAATAATAATAATAATAATAATAATAAGAATAATAAAAAAATTACGAAAAGTAAAATTAATAATGACGACGACGACGACAACAACAACAATAATAATAATAATAATAATAATAATAATAATAATAATAATAATAATAATAATAATAATAGTTATAATAATAATAAATTACGTAAATAAATAAAAAAAATTAAATCACACAAAACTGGGCGACTGAACCATGTTTCAGTCGCCCAGTTTTGTGCGATTTAATTTTTTTTTTTTTAAATTTCCAACGATTCAAATTAAAAAATTTACGTACCGCATCCGATTCATAGTCGCTTTCGTTAGCCATAGTTAATTAATTACAAGTAACAGCTTGTTTAAGAGTTTTTAGAGAGATAGTACCGTGTTTGAATTCGTACTTCATACGCGTTTGAGAATTCGATATATATAGACAAATCTTACGAATTAAAGTGTTAATAGTGATATTAAGTGTGATTTACTATTAATAAAAGGGGTGGCGAAATTTAGTAACTCCCGTTTTATTCTCGTGCTGTTTGAATGTCTCAATCTATTGTTGTTTTCTCCTTCAATTTACCTTCGTCCCTCCCAATATCTCTTATCATTTCTTCACTCTCTTCAAAAATGTCTACCGATGAGACAATAGCAATTCCGCCGAAGAAAACACCGACCAGGCCCCTAAACTCAGCAAGAAAGCTGCCAAAACGAAAGCGCGAAACTCGAACGGAAGTGAAATCTCTGGTCGTAAATGAACGGAAGTGAAATCTCTCTCTTGTGATCTTAAGGACATGGAGGTTCTAATACGAGGACGAGTTCAGGCAATTCGCGCTGTTTCCAAGAAAATGGCGTTTGTTGTGGTGAGAGAATCTGGTTATACCGTTCAATGTGTTTTAATGGTTGCCAAGGAGAAAGTTAGTGAACAGAAGGTTAAGTTTGCCAATACTTCGAGCCGTGAATCGATTGTTGATACTTGGTGTTGTTTTTGTTCCTGGTGACGCCATTAAAGGAACCTCTCAGCAGGTAATATCGAGCAAATTAGTATTTGTAAGATTTTGCGATGTTTGTTTAATGTGATGAATTTGAGGACATTTTAATGACAATTTTCTCGTCAATTGTGCAGGTGGAGATTCAGGTGCGTAAGATTTGTTGTATTAATAGAGCTATGCCAACTCTCCCAATTAATATTGAGGATGCAACTGAAGTGAAGCTGAGATTGACGAAGCTTTTTAAAGGTATTTTACCAGTATTTTTTTTGCACAATTTGAGGTGTTAGGTTAGTTACAGGAGATAAGTTTGATACTTTTTTGTGAAATTGGAATCATGCTACTGGATAATGAAAGTAGAAAATAATTGAATACATTATTCTAAATGTTGAAGCTATATGATATTGTGATTTAGCTCTGCTGATTTTATACTTTTTTGTGATGCACTTCTTTTCCTTCCCTCTTCATTTCTTGCGTAAACCTAAACATATATAGTTTGAAACCATGAAGTATACATTTTATTTTCAGGCTCTTGGATAAAAGCATTCCATGTTGGACTTGTCTTTATACATTCAATATTATTGTTATGATCTTCCATGTAGTCTTCAAGGAGAAATTCAATGTCAGTAGACATATAAGTTCGAATAAAATTTATGCGCAAGTGCACAAGTCAAGATAATTCTTTTAACGGTCTTTCTTAAGCATATTTCATGTTAATATATTCTGATACACACAAGCGTACTAGTGCACAAACCAAGTTGTATGTCTAAGGATACCCCATTTCATTTTTAATTACCTGAAATTTTTTAATGGTATTTTTTATTTGAGTGTTTCATGTTAAAATATTGCATCGCTTATATTTATTGACACGGAGTAAAATATATTACAAGGAGCAAAGTTCTCTCAACCAATATTTAAAAGATAACATTTTCAGTTAATGATAGACGTGCTATCCAAATATGGAAGACCAACTCCTATTTATTTCAACAACATGGCCAAAAATACCAACAATTTATTAAAGTCTTCGATTAATGCCAAGGGCTTTTGAGGCTACAAATATTTTCAAGGACTTCAAGAAAAGAAGTACTACAACTTACTTTATTCTAAATTCTGAATGAAAGAGAACGGTCCGGACCCAACAATAGTAGAATTATGAGTAGAAGTTGAGTGAAAAATAGGACATAAACAAGAGACAACAAACAACAACACCAATGTGTTATGAGGTATCTAATGATACCTCCCCTCAAAAGACGATTACATTCATTAATCTATTCAACAATACATTAATGACTAACCAAACACACTTGAGAACAAGCTCTCAAGATAGTGATTCCATTCAACAATGGAGATCACCCACAATCTAATACATAGTAGAAGAAACTCTCTTGGTTCTCAAACCCTAGCCTTTCTAATGTGTATTAGCCTCACCTCTTTCTTCTAATGATGTTCTAGGACCCCTTTATATAGTCCCTCAACATATTAGAAGCTCTAGGACAAAACCCTCAATGTCCAAGTAAAACAGCCCACGAAACAGAATACCCGCAAAAACATGTGCTGAACCTTGCTCGGTCGAGCCAAGCTGCTCGCCTGCTCGAGCGAAGGCTTCAACAGCCTCTGACTGCTACTGCTCCTTTGTTGCACCTTCTGCCTCGATCGAGCCACACTCTCCTAGGTTCCTTGCCTTGATCGAGCACCTATCAAGGCCTCTTAAGTCCTCCCATGCCTTGCCCATTGCACCTCACTTGCATCACACACTTGTTCTTCGTCGCACTCTCATCACGGCACTCCGAAGACCCTCCACATGAGGGTGATTTGGGTGCTTGCTCTAACACTGAAAAATTTGGCCTCAATTGTCTCGATGTGTAGGCAATCACTTTCCCCTCTTGCATGAGTACACAACCCAAGCCCTCTAAAGATGCGTCACTGTATACCGTGAACTCTTTCCCATCCTCAGGCAATACAGGCACTGCAGTCGTTGTCAACCTTTTCTTCAATTCTAGGAAAGCGTCTTCGCACTTTTGTGACCACACAAATTTGGTATTCTTTCGAACCAAACTGGTGATCGGTAGTGCGATCTTAGAAAACCCATCAACATATCTTCGGTAATAACCTCCCAAACCCATAAAGCTTCTTACCTCAGTTACACTAGTCGATGCTGGCCAATCAATGATAGTCCTTATCTTCTCGGGTCCACTGTTATGCCATCTTTTGAGATTACATGACCTAGGAAGACAACTCGATCCAACCAGAATTCACTCTTGCTCAACTTCCCATAAAAGCTTCTTTCCCTCAATCGTATTAATACCAATCTTAAGTGCTCCTCATTATCTTTCTCTGTCTTAGAGTACACCAAGATATCATCATTGAAAACCACTACAAATTTATCAAGATAGTCATGGAATGTTCGATTCATCAAGTCCATGAATGCTGCAAGGGCATTGGTTAACCCAAACGACATCACTCTAAACTCATCGTGCCCATATCTGGTGCGGAAAGCAGTTTTAGGAATGTCTTCTTCCGCTATCCTAAACTAATGGTAACCAGATCTCAGATTAGTTTTAGAGAAAACACCGGCTCCTTTCAATTGGTCAAATAAATCATCAATTATAGGAAGTAAATACTTGTTCTTGATGGTGATTTTGTTCAGCTCCTGATAGTCAATGCATAGCCTCAAAGACCCATCTTTCTTCTTCACAAACAACACTGGAGCTCCCCATGGTGATACACTTGGTCTGATAAACCCTTTATCTTGTAACTCCTCGAGTTGGGTTTTTAGTTCAGCCAACTCAAGTGGTGCCATTCTATATAGTGCCTTTGAAATCGGGCTTGACCCTGGAACTAGGTCAATGTGGAAATCAATCTCTCTCTTTGGAGGTAACCCAGGTAGATCATGAGGGAATACATCAGAAAATTCTCGCACAATCAAGATCTGGCTTAAATCGACCTCCTTGTATGTTGACTCGCTCATGTGGTAGACTTGGGCTTCCCCATCTCTCTTTGGAAACGTTGTAAGCCTCTCAATCATCTCTGGCTCAATATTAGGTATGGTCCTATCACTAAAAGCTACTTGATCCCTTGGATTGTTCCTAACCTTTACATTCTTCCCATAGCACTCAATCACTGCCCTGTGTTTACCTAGCCAGTCCATTCCGAGAATGATATCAAACCCTCCTAAGTCAAATACAATCAGGTCTACGTGAAACTCCTTACCCTGGATCACTAATAGGCAATCAATCAACTTTGTATTACATGATACCGTTGATCCATCAGGTAAGTCAACTCTATGCATTATAGGGCATACATTAACAGAACAGTCCAAGGATCTCACAAATGACTTAGAAACATAAGACTTGTCGGCCCCAGAATCAAATAAGACACGAGCGGACTTACCAAGAAATAACAGTAATCCGAAAATGACTTTACTTTTTGTCTTAGGAATCAAGGTGCTAGGCTTCTCCGCTGTAGTAATGGCAAAAGAATTTTCCTCCTCTCGGACGCTGGTTCCATTGGTCTCCAAAAGATGAGGCTTTTATTGCCTCCTTTATATTCAAGGCGAAGCTGAGAGTTATTGTTACGCTGGTTCCCTTGATTTCCTGAGTATCGTGCTCCACCATTCCCGGGGTTTTGGTTTTGAAAGTTAGTTTCCCTCAGCTCTGGGCTTCTTGTTCTGACCTCCCTGGTTTCTTCCAGATCTCTTTTTCCTCACATCTTCCTCTCTCTTGCAGACCATTGCTTTCTCCACAACATGTTCATACATAGCTTGAAAAGACTCATATTGACCCATCAATTTTTGGTAGCTGAAGTTGAGATCATTGTAGAAGCGATCCATCTTTTTCTTTTCATCAAGCACATAATCTGGGGCAAATCGAGCCAACTCCAAGAACTTGTTAGCATATTTGGTAACGCTAAGAGAATGCTGCCTCAGGTAAAGAAATTCTGATTCTTTTTGTCTCTGTAGAGCTGCTGGATAGAACCTCTCCCTTAGTTTCTTCAAGAAATCTTTCCATCTCCAACTGGTGGGTTGTGCTGCTCCACCAGCAGATGTGGAAGCAGCTGAGACACCTTCTAGGGCTCTCCACCAAAGCTCTGCAGGTCCCACTAGATAGAATGCTGCAAGTTTAACCTTAAGATTTTCTAGACAGTTTACCACCTCAAGAATTTTCTCGGTTTCATTGATCCAATCTTCAAGGACAACTGGATCTGTAGCATCATTGTAGGTCTTAGGCCTGTGGGTAGCAAGCCTTTTGTAAAACTTAGTCTCGTCATCCACACTAGCATGTTGGTTGGCTATGAACTGGACTAATTGAGCATTGGTCTCTTTGATGACTCTGAGTTGCTCGGTTAGGAGATTCAATTGGGCTCAAGGATCCATTCCTTCCCTAATTTCCTCTAGGTCCCTGCCAAGAGTTAATAACTAATTTATAATTATGCCTTTAAGACAAATAGATATGCACTTGCATAACACACTTTCTTAACTTTATTAATTTAATGACTTAATAACTTCATCAATTTTCATCCCATTGGATCACTTGTTTAGCAGCTTCAACACTTTTAATGATGATTCATCAACTTAATTTACCATCATGCATAGGCAACTTAGCCACATAATTGGATAATCACTTGCTTACAAGAAACCTTTAAGACTTCTAGTTTACTAATGATACTTAGTTAATAATCTGATTTAAGTTAGATTTACTACTTAAATCCTTTCTTTACCTATAATCCCTAAATTTTAAGTTCATTTCCTAATTACTTCAACTTCAACTTCTTTAAGTTAAACTCGTTCTCTAATTTTCCTGATATTTTAGACAAGCTTCCAAAGCCTTGGCTCTGTTACCAATTGTAACCGCCTCAAATTATGAAGGCAAACACTAACCGGAATTTAGTATTAATCAAGCAGAAGCTTAATTTTGCCAACACAATTAAGGGGTTACTTAAAGGTCAAACCAATATTCAAGTATAATACTTGAACCAAACCAAAGCAATATAACGGAAGTCTTAACTGTCCAAAATATAGGAAAATTACAACCAAATCGAAATAAGTCCAGAGTTCAAATTACATCCTTAAAATAGTCTAAATCTAAACTAATAGTCTCTCAAATACAATAAAGAGATCTAAACAAAAGGGGAGTCATACTCCAACTCGGGTTCAACTTCCGCTCGCATATCCATTCTCCGTCGAGGTGCCATAGGGGTTAGCACTTGATTGGTATTTTAAAGAGGACAATGACACAGGCGTATATGTGATACCTAATATTAGGACCTTCTAATGTGTCTTTTAGGCCTTTAAACCTTGCATTGAAGGCTTAAATTATTGTAAACCTCTTATCGCCATTGACGGCACACACTTGTATGATAAATATCGTCATACGTTATTGACTGTCATTGCCCAAGATGGTGATAAGGGAATCTTTCCATTGGCCTTTGCCTTGGTAGAGAAGGAGAATATAAGTGCATAGTCGTGGTTTATGGCTTGTATTCGTAAACATTTCACACAGAGGATGAGTTTATGCGTTATTTCTGATAGACACGCTGGTATTTTAGCAACCATGGAAGAGCCGGAGTCGCAACCACCTAATGCTTATCATAGGTTTTGCTTACGCCATTTGCTTAGCAACTTCAATCGTGCTATGGATAATGTTCAGTTGAAGAAGTTGTTTGGTAAAACAGTTGAGCAAAGAAAACAAGTTAAGGTAATGAATGGTTTAAAGGCAATTGCGACTGCAAAACGAGAGGCAATTTTCTAGATTGATGACGTGGGTGATATGTCTAAGTGGTCGTTGTGTCATGATGGAGGTCATAGGTATGGCGTTACTAACACGAACTTAGCTGAAGTTTTCAACTTTGTGATGAAGGGTGTACGTTTCTTACCTTTGACAACACTTGTTGAATTCACCTTCTATCGGGTAAACGACTACTTTGTTCAAAGACGTGAACGTGCTAGCGCATGGTTACTTGGAGGACACATGTACACAACACATGCCACTAGGATTATCAATAGAAATACTAAGAAGGCAAATTTCCATGATATAATCGCATTTGATTATAAAAGTGGTGTATTAAAAGTTAAGACTGGAAAGGGTACTAGAGGATCGTCCAAGGGGGGTAAGATTCAACATGTTGACTTGAATCAAATTAAGTGCACATGTAACAAACTTGAGATATACCACCTTCCTTGTTCACATATACTTGTTGTTTGCATCAAACGATACCTTTCATATGAGAGGTTCGTGGATCCGTGCTATACATCTCAAAGTTATGCAAGTACATATGAACATTACTTCATGCCAATGATCGATAAGAGATCATAGCCGCAATACACGGGCTTAGAACTTAGACATGATCTCGATCAAATTCGGGGTAAAGGGAAGCCTAAGTCTAGGAAAATACAGCTCCATACTTAACTTTACTTAACTTTACTTAACTTTACTTGACGACCCGTGGGAGCGCATCGCCGAGTATAGCTGAGGCTCCGCAACCCTAGGATACTTGTACAGGAGGCTATGTGGTGCTGCCCAAAAGAATGTCAAGGAGATTGCAGGATCACTAGTCATATTACAGGTAATAACAAAAACATTTAATTCTAATCCACATTCGGTGAGTTACATTCTAATTACATTTGCGATCGTTAGCAGTGGGCTTGGGAGTATATTCTTATCGGCCAACTTTATAGAACCGTTGGTTGTGGTGATACTGCTCCTCCACCACAACCCCCACCAGATGTTGCGTACGGTTCGAGGTGGAATTTTGCACGACGGACGCGCAAGCACACCGGCAGCGGTATCGGATTTTACCGAGATCAGTTAGACCTGCTACGACCCAACCAGGTAAACATTTCAGTACTTATTAACATTAGTACAATTTAATTAACATATTACTTACCTTTTCATAACATGTATTTTAGTTTTTGTGGGACCCATACCCTGCGGAAGCCTACGCAGTTGTACCCGAACACTCAGAGATTCATTCAGGTGCGTGGAGGGCTTCTGTGCCACTCATATGCTTCGACATTGTCGAAGTACATCTACCAAAGCGCATAATGCGCCAATATGGGTTGGTACAGGGCATTCCACCGCCTTGTGACACTGAAACCCTGCTGCACCTAATTTCGCGCAAAAATCAGATTGGGGCAAACTGGATGGAGATCAATTGGTGTCATCGCTCGTTGGGATGGTAGACTTGAGCTGCAGGCACAAGGTGCGTCGATCGATGTTCATGGCGCACCTACTACACCAGACTACATGCTGTGGTTCCTCTCCATCACGCGTCGATGGATGACACCACGTGCCATCTTCGCAACAGCACATTACGCACCTTCTGTGCCTACGATGACCCAATTTGTAAGTCTTCATTTGCATTTATATGATTATGTTGCCGATTAAATAATATAACGTTACATTAACTAAATATTAATTGCAGACGCAAGATGCGGCAGACGTGATGCGGTACAGCCACGAGGAGCCGGTGAGGGAGATATTAAGTGCTGTAGAGTCCTCACCGACTACCGCCCATACGCACGTCTCATCTCCTACCTATGACTACCATTTGGAGGAGATGGGCCATTCATACCCCGTTGACGTTGCGGGGATCTCGCAGGCTGGACTATCACAGCCATTACAGTTCCAGTCCCTTCCACTGCCAGAGCGACACCCAAACGCCTCTTACTACCGTAGGAGGCATAGGAGACCAACTCAGTTGGATAGGGTAGATGAAAGTCGTGAGCGTTAACGTTTAACTTTTGTGTATTTGAATCAACTATATACATATATATTTTTTTATTGAATTGTATATTTCAAACATTTATATATATTTTGTTGTATATATATGTTTAATTACTTTATCATAGCCTCCAAGCTTTGACTTATGAATGATCGGAGTTTAGGCGATGAATCATGTCGCCTTAAACATACATTGACTTGTAATTACTTATTCTAATGTCTTTAGTGCAAATACAACAAATAACAACTCGAAAATAAAGGAAAAAAAATTTAATTATTTGTTCGCAGTTAGTAACTGCGAACAGCAAATAAGACAAAATAGTTGTTCGCAGTTAGTAACTGCGAACAACTAATTTGTCTTATTTGCTGTTCGCAGTTACTAACTGCGAACAGCATCAAACCATAGGTTTGAGATTTTCACACTTACTTTTGAAAATTTTTTGATCCTTAGTTTATTTAATTGATTTTTTTTAGCTTAGGTATTTCAAATTTTCAAAATAGTTAAGATGTGGCCCGTGGACCATGACCGATACCCAACCAATTACTCTTTTTTGGAGAGAATTGACCCGCCATTTAGGGGTCGACTAAAGCAGGTTGGGTTACACCCCTGCATGCCACTACACCGAACACCAAACCATGGTTTAATTAACATAAGCCTAGTGCAACATATGCATTTGTCTAAATGCAAAGCTCAAATGAGATACATGAGATACAGTAGATTCTTAATTGAAAAGAATTACTAATCCATCACGTACATCTTAAAGCAACAATGGCTACATTTGCGCGTTTTTTGCAAAGGGTTTGGTTGTTTTCAAAGCGGAGAGACTTTCGCCATCCAGCGCCATCTCCCAAGCTTCTCTCGTCCCTAAATGGGAACAAAAACATTGCTCATAATTTTACGAGAATAAGCAAACAAATCAACTCCTACCAGCATATACGAGGAGAATATTGAGGTATCATTGACACTAACCTCTAAATAATGGACCATATGAACTTTCAATCTCAAAACTTGTCAACTTAGATAGGGAACATTTATTCCTTACTCCTTTTGTTCCTTTTTGTTTGTTTCTATTTTTGTCTCTTTCTTTTTGTTTTGCTTGCCATATTAGAATCTTTCCATATTTGACTATCTTCTCTCTAGTATATTGTCAGTTCACTTTAGGGCTTACCTACTCTCACGATTATTTCATCGACCTTTAATTATTATATTTCTTTGCCTTATGAAAATCTAGCACATGAACGAAGACACACTACCTTGCGACGATCCACTGCGAGCTCATTGTCGACAATAGATACAGCGTGGAAACCCAAGGGACGCAGAGCCTCTTCATAACTGCATAAAAAGAAATAGATAAGTAAACCTAAATAGCTAAGAATGATAACCAAGAGCATAGGTTATTAGCCAGTGAGGAACAGGGTAAACTAGGAAACAAACGTTGAGGAAGGGAAAGGAAGAGTTACTCGGTAACAGATGTTTTATATGGAGGTCCACCATCATGATCATCAACCTACACATAACGTTAAGAATTGAAATCAATTACCAGAAACTACTTCAAGGCAGCAAACACAAGAAATTTAGCAACTTGAATCTCTGGAAGACCTTTCAGTACTGAGTTTCTAACATTTATGATATAGATCTTTTTATTCAATGATACAATTAGAATCAACTTCTATCCATTTTTTAGGCCCCGTTTTGCTTAGCTTTTCTGTTTGAGATTTGTCACAACGGACAACTCGCGAATGTTCCAATACACAGCCAAGTCAATTATAATGCATTTTCCATGGATGTTCAAGGACGAAGGAATGATAAAGTAACAAACTAAAATGCAGTATCACATTATGAAAAAAAGCATGACAAGTCTAGAGCAGAACTGGAAACATTAAGGTTATAAGTTCTCCATCTGGTTTCAAGAGATCTCTCATACGAGCTGCCCAAGCTGACCGCAAGTGTGGTTGGATTGCACAAAAGAATCTGCAATATAAGACCAAATTGTCTTAATAAATCTTTTGGAAGTACAGAAGGAAATAATCAGTTACTTACGTGTAATCAAAGATGAGATCAAACAATTCAGTAGGCTGCCAAGTGAAGAAGTCTACTTGTAGAAAGGAAAAATAGTTTGCATTTGGGGATGATGACGCCAGCTGATTAGAGAAAATGTCTGAGTTAGAAACAGTTCAAAACGACTAAATTATTCAGGATAGTACATCAATAAGGATCAAACAAACTCAAATGATAGTATATATTTCCTCTATCTTCGAATAGTCACAACATATTTTGCAACTTCAAACATCAAAAGAGGGAGGAAGTATGAAACAAGACCAAGCAGAACTCACCAATATCCAATTTCTTAAGGCATTTTTACATAGGAATAATAATTTTATGACATGGGATGCTTTTGTAATATTATTATTCAATGCTCAAATGCCACTAAAGAGTCTAGAATAATTTGAGACTATAAAATCAAGAATCCAAAGATCAACTAAGGCCTTGAGGCAAAGCTTGATACAACATTCAATTACCTTTAACACCATGATGGGGTTTGGGAGAGTCAGATGTAGCAACCTTATACTTGAACATTTTAATTCATTAACCTAAGATAATTATGTTGCTCCCACCTAGGCGGTGATTAGGATGGTCGGGTGTACGCTACCTTATCCGTCTTAATGATAACACAAAGTTTGTTTCCGATTAATCATTAGTAGCAAACACCGTTATAAGTGGACATGATTTAATGAGTCATTTTAACATTGCCCATTATAATCCGAAACCAAAAAATAAAACTCTTTGGCCTGCCGAAATAAGCAACCTTACAGTAATAAAAATGAAACCGTTGTTTTAGATTAACCTTAATAGCAATTCTTATACCACCTACGCTATCTTAGTATACTAGAGCATATCATTTAATATCCGAGGCACTTTATTTTAGGTGATCCCATGCAGTCAGGCATGTGCAGGACCTCCCATGTTGATAATTATATGCTTGGGAGATGATTTGGGTCATCTTAATGGCCACTCTATGGCATGCACATTGGAAGATGAAATTGGGAGTGCAAGGAAGTATGAGGGGTTAAATTTTGTATCACTCCATGAGGTGAACAAGGATATGCAAATAGAGTTCCTTGAACAAGGTACGAAGGAGCACAAGGAGAAACTCGGTTCATGCCTTAAACGAGGCAAAAGGAAGGAAGGTGCCTTGAATGAGGCACAAGTGCACAAGGAAGTCAGTTGAATGGTCTGCAACACTCGTTTGGGCAGCCATGGTGCTCGTCTGAGCGGCCGAGCCAAAACACGTGTTTTTGTTTTGGTCGATACTTAGGTGACAAGTAGCCCATTTGTCCTAGGGTTTATTCCAAAGATTTAGAGGCCTATATAAGGGACTAAAATCAGCATTGGGAATGTATGTGGGAGTTTAACACATCGATAGCAACTAGTGTTAAGTGCCAAGAGAATTTCTTCTTGTATTAGAGTGTGTTTCCATTAAAGGTGGAAACTTTGTGCCTGAGAGATTGTTCTAAAGGTGTGTGAGGGTTGGGTTATTAATGTAACGTTGATTAATTAATGATATACAACATTGTTTGATGGGGAGGTATCCAAGATACCTCATAAATCATCTTTGTGTTCTTGTTTTAATTTTGTTGCTTCATTGTGTATGCCCAGTTTTCTTAGCTTTATTTCTTCTTGTTCTTCCCTAAAAAGGGTCCTTTAGCTTTTCATTTCAGTAAAAATTTACAAATTGGCATATTTTAATATATCCATTCTAGTCAGACTCACAATGCATACAATATTACAATGTTTCTTTATATGCAGCAGCATCTACAAAGCTTGAGACAAAGATATATGAAGCACTATTTCCATCTTTGACAGGGACAGGAACCCAAACTGTCTTTTATCCATTGCTTTTTTTTTCTAATATTAGATGGTCTCACTTCGAATAGGATGCCTGCCTTAGGTTGAATATAGGAACAAAATTGCCTGGGTAAAAGAGTTACAGATCTTACAAAACTACATTCTTGTAAATCATTTACTGTATGTATATCTGTACATGCTTCCCCAAAATGGATGATTTACTTTCAATGTAAGAGTTTTTCACAATGAAGGGTTGAACCCAAGAGGCGTCATATCAGCTGGGGTTGAAACTCTCTTAAAGTAAATACTCCTACTAATTCAGTTGACAGCAAGATCCTAAAAAGAAAAATATCACCAGAGGGGATTTGAAGTTTTCAACTTGTACTTTTTGTTCAAATGCAACTGCTAAAATAGCTCCAAACAAGAAGTCTTCCTTCTATTCTCTTTATCTATCTTCGACAGATGCAGCTCATCCACTCAAGCTCGCCAATAATACCGAAATCAAAAAATATTCTAATTGATTCTTAAAGGAAATAAGAAACAAATTATACTTGCCGGTTGCAAGTGCAAATTTACTCCAGTAGAGAATAGATTGATAGAAACAAATCTACCAAAATCATCAATTCCCACCACCAGCAAAGCAGCAAGTCTTTCCTTAAATACATCAGGCAAGGCATAAAACATTAGATAACTGTTGCTTTCTTCCTAAATAGTTTTTTCTTCGTATTGTAACTACTTCATCAACATACTAAGAAATAAAAACTGAAGGACGACAAAAAGAAGCAGCAAAACAAATAGTAGCTAAATACCATTTTAGCTTTGCTGAAAATCACATATTTTTGTTGTTTGTTTACAATAATTCATTAATATTAAAAATAAGCGGAGAATAAGGGAAAGAGAAACTAAAGAAAGCAACACAAAAAATAAGCCAAATGAAATATATATAGTCAATGACCTCTCTTGCTTTTTGTAAGGCAGCCTCAGATATATCCAACCCAACAACGTATCGCTCAGGAGAAGCAAGTGCCACCACATCATGGCCCTGAAATAGAAGAATGTGATGCATTTACTTAGGAACGATGCACTTATAAATGGAGGCGTTAAAAAGTCTGCATGGGGTTCAAACTAGTTATAAAAAAGCAAAAAATGAAGAACAATCTATCATCCGAGGCATTTTGGGCAGGTATGTAAAAATCAAGGATAAAAAGGTTCCCTCAAAAGACAGCTGAGTGTCTAGTCAAAACCTCAGAACACAAACTGTGGGACGAAAAGATGTATGTTGAAATGGAGTTAACCACAACACCAAAAAACAGTTAAATTCTTGTAGTAAAACTCTCAAAGCATCCTACTAAAAGACACATAAAACGAGATGGATTTGGTGAACTGCTAGATTTGTTTCATACAATTAAAAGTATGCACAAAAAGGACAAGTCAAATTTACATGTACCAGATTAGGTAGACTGCTTGTCAATGACAAAGGTAGATCTGTGAAGCAACATTTATAAAAGTTATGAAATGCATTAAATAACCACTAAATTTAATGGATCAATGACTAAAAGAATAGTCTATTTTATATGGTGTTGTTTTTTCAACTCTCTTTTCTAGCATTTCATCCCACCCCCCACCATTTAAATGTATGTTTTTAAGTAACATACCCAATCCATAAATTTATAAATAAGCTCAAATAGGCATGAATCAGGCAGCAAGGGGATTGGTACTTGGAGAAATCATGAATATGCTAATCAATGTAAACCATCAATGAAACTTACACTACCACATCCAGGGACTAGAACTCTACCCTTAGGAAGAGAATCGGTTTGAAGAAGGTGTTGAAGAACTGGTGTTGGCTTTCCCAAATCCCATGGTGTTAATCCTTCCTCCCAACATCGCTCCCACCCATCTGATAATGTACACATAAAAATAAAATACTCTATTGTCAATCCAAGTTAAACACATAATATAAGGGCTAAAAATGCATATAAAGAGACAAGAAATATTTCAAAGTCACTCTTATATACTTACAACAAAGTGAACAATAAGAAACCTCTTATTACCAATTTTAAGATTGTAATCGCAACTATAATTACCATATCTCAATTACCATCGTCCAATTTTATATTCCATTATGTCACCCAAAGACAAATACAAGCCTTTAAATATGTGTATCCTCCCCATTATATCTTAGAAGTTGGAACGCTAAACGGTGCGGTACATGGGACGAGAAAAGGAACGGGTAACCTGCTTATAGAAACCGAAGGGGTTAAATAAGAAAGATATTCAGTCTTTGAGCCCGCATAAATGTGTTATGTGCTAGGTAGACGGTGAGGATAATGATTATCTCATTTTGCATTGCAGCTTCACAAGAGAACTATGGGACGTACTCTTTAAGATAAGTGAAGATCTTTTGGGTTGCTCGAAGGAGGATTGGCGATTTTATATTCTTTAATTTGCAGGGTTTTGGATATAAGAGGGAGCTCAAAAGTTTGTGAAGATATTATTGCTATGCAATTCTTTGGTATGTTTGGTTGGAGAGGAATAGACAACTTTTTAATGATCGAGTATTACTATTGGATATCATTTGGGAGAAAGCTAAGTTCTTAACATCTGTATGGGCAAGAGAAAATGGTCTTTTTGAGCACGCTACTCTAACTGATCATTGTAGGAGTAATTGGAGGATTATAATGTAGATTAGTAATTGATCTCTTTCGGATTTATCATCCCTAACCAACACTTCCCATTAAAAAATTTTGTTTATCAAAAAATATTCACAAACATTCCACAACCTCTCATACACTACTCGCATACTCCAATATGTAAAAAATGTCATCTATAGAAAAATCATCGGTAATTTCAATGTTTATGAACTATCTATTTAGGTTTAATGAATTCATCTCTACAATTAACTGAAATTTGAAATCGACTAGAATAGTCAATCTTTTCTATCACCCTTTCAATAGTGTTGCGATGTAAGAGTAATAAGACAATGCTTATGCCCCTCAATAAACTTGAAAACAAAACATAATTCATTCATTTTATCAAATTTTAATATCAATTTAGCCTTATTTTGGTTCCCCTTTAATATTATATAACACTATTTTTATTTTTCTAAAGTCCAAATACCAAAAACCCCTCTATACTACAAACTAAATACTTTAAAATATAGCACCTTTGTGTTTGTTGGTAGTAGTCGAAAGTGTTTTAAAACTACATATTTCAGCATACATACCCATTGCAAAATTCAATGCTTTTCTAAATTCTCAACATTCATGCAAACATATGGCTTTTTCCCCATACAAAAATCACTCTTTGAAACCATGTGAATAGCATGTGTTACAATTCTAGGAGTATTGACCTCTGTATGACAAATAAAAGGTACTATGACATTAGAATTAGTAATAATCAAGCTACGAAGAAAATTCACTAATGCGTTACAAAGTATTACATATGAAAAATAAGGTACTATGGCTTTAAAATATACAAAGCACAACACAAAAACAAAACAAAGACAAGTCTATTTTTTCAAGAACAATGCAACAAGTTTATATTCATAAATGCACTTTGTGAATTCACTAACATCAAAAAGAAATTTGACAAAATTCAAACTCATTTCACGACTTAAATTACTTGAAAATTTCAAAGGCAAATTATTGAATGAGAGATTAGAGAAAGTACCCATTACCAAGATTTTAATCAGGTTACACAAATTTGAAACTGTTAGGCTTCAAATGTAGCCTGAATATACTTATTCAACAATTTCATTTGCAAAAACTCATTTCACGACAAAAACGAAACCATTATCAAGATTTTATTTAGTCTACACATCAAAATTTTCACAAAAAAATTCTTTCTCAAGATGAATCACGAAAAAATTTTTGAATTCACCAATTGTTTACGCAAAAACGCATGTATCTAACCAATTTCAAATTTCAATCAATTGTAGAGATTAATTCAGAAACCCAAAAAGCCGGTTCACAAACACCGAAGAAGTTACCTTCAATCTTAGTCCATGGTATGGATCAATTTGAAGATTCCAGCTCATTGTGGATGATTTTTTGTGATTTGTACGAGAGGTTGTGGAATGTTGTTTGTGATTATGAAATTGGAATTAGAAAAGAAGATCGGTACATCAATGAATTATGAGGGGCGTCGGAGTGCTAGTAGATCAAAGCATGAAAAGTTCATATCCTTTTTATTTTAACCCCTTCCATGTTTAAAACCCACTGAATATCCCGAAAAAGTTTGATTACTTCGTTATAAAAAAAATTATCCAAGTATTCAAATAAACATCAAAAAATTAACAATAAATTAAGGGTTAAACCATTACCAGTGGGATTGGAGTGAAGGAATGCATGCAATTTGTCAACTGCAAATTGAATAGTTCCTGATGAATTTTCTCCGGATTTTCTAGGTGCCGCCATTAGAGGTGGAGTTACAGCGCGGTGATACAATCGAGGAAGAATTTGAATTTCAGACACCGAAGACGTTGGAGATTTAATGAGCAGCGGAGAGAGAAACAATGAAAGTCTCCTCATTTATCAAAATTCAAAATTAATTTATTTTCAATTTCAATTTTAATTTCAATCTAATCTAACCTCAAAATATATAGGTATATTATATTTGTTAATAAGAATGTCACGCGGCTATAATTTTACCGCGGCTATAATTTTACCGTTTTGTATTGCATACGTCATAGCTCACAAGTCACAAGTCACAATTGGATTTGGTTTATGAATATCTATGGATTTGTGGGCAAAAATTTTAAATAATATAGGTTTCAGAATTTTATCTTATTTTTTTTTAAGTTGGGGGACTCTTTGATCGCACTCTTTTTTATTAGTATGAATTGCCGCCGTCATTTTCTCCCTGGTCCCTATTCATAGTTTTCTATGGGCGGAATACACTAGGTATGATGATGATGATGGTTTCATAGTAAGACTATCTTTTAATGCGCTGATTTATATAGATTTAGCCAATTAAATTAAAAAATTACCGTGAATAATACAATTTTTCATTAATTTTATTACAATAATACCAACTTTTGATTAACCATGAATAACATGAAATTAAGGGGTTTTTTCCTAGAATAATACCAACTTTAGTTTATTAACTAATTTACCAATTTTTTATCAATCATATAATCTCCTAAAGTTTTATTTTTAACATGTTAGGGATATTCTAGAAAAACACAAGTTGGTATTATTAATAGTTAATCAAAAGTTGGTATTATTATTAGTAAATAAGCAAAAGATTATATTATTGCTGGTAATTTTTTCTTAAAATAATAATTTATAATTTTAAAGTGATCAATTAAAGATATGAAATAATTATAACAAATGTGTAATGATGAAATAATCTCATACAAAATGAATTACTTTGTGGAAAGTTGGAGTATATGTGATAAGTCTTGTACTTTGAGAGCTTAGTGAATAGATGGTGGGTATTAGGTTTTATTTCTCCTTATACCCATCTGCCCTCGCAACAAACTGGGCTTCTTTTTCATAATATATCAATACTTTTATATGGAGTACAATAAATAGGAATAATTATCCTAAATAACCTCATAATGGTTGATCTGTTTAAATAATTCCTACTTTTTCTTAGTTTTAAATAATTCAATCTTTGTATAGTTTTTGCTAACAATAATCCTTTTCACATTTTAACCAGCAATTGTAGGTAGCACTTAGTAGGTACTTACCACCAACGAGTAGGGAAATTCCAACGAAAAAGCATAAGGAGGAAGAAGATGTGAGTATAACATAGTATGTACCTATAGTACTCGATTAAATTGTGGTAAGAGGTGCTATCAGCAAAAAATATACAAATTTTGATATTTAGAAATAATCAATAGTATGAATTATTCACAATAGTATGAATTATTCACAATAGGTGAGATTATTCAGGATAATTTTTCCTAACAAATATTAGCGAGCTAGCAAATAGTATTGAGACCTAAATTATTCTTAATTTTACCATTTTGAGCCTAAACTATAAAATTATACTCCCTCCTATTTTTCTCGGTATTCTCATTTACATTTTAGTTACTATTCACTTATCATTTTTAATTTGTATTTTATTATTATCTATAAGTTAAAATAAATTTAAGTGAAATCTTGTTTCATTCGTTTCATTGTAAGACTATTAATAGGAATATTCTATGTAGTAGCAATGTAGTTTTAAGAAACGTCAGTGATAGCAAATCTTAAAAAAATTTCACAGTGTAACATTTTACTGTTGTACTTAAAGCTACCGTAACATTATTACTCAAAATCATATGATTTTCTCTTAAAATGTATGAAATTACTTATGTGCCCTTGTCTTGTTTCTTTGAATCAACACTCACCATTTTCATTCTTGTAGCTGAATTTTCAAGTGAATATTCCCAAGATCAATACCTCACTTTCTACAATGGTCTTCATTATAGGTTGACCACCATGAAAATTTGAATAGTAAGTGGTAAAGATAATGGTATACTGATAGAGGTTCGAAGTCGTAGTCCTATGGTCGTTGATGATTTGATTAAGTCCACTCTATACAATAATTTAATTATACACCTTAAATACTTCCAATGACTAGCATTAAGTGGCAAGTAAGGGGTCGATCCACAGGGAAATGCTTAGCTGACAAGTAGATTTGTTATGACAATGAAGATTTTCGGGATTTGGTTTGGTGAGTTATAAAAACAATTTATAATTTAAATTTCAAACATTAAAGAAAAGACTAGAGTTTGAGGAATTAACTTCTTAATTTACTAAAGGGATGGGTTGAAAATATGTTTTTAATCAAGTTTTATGATGAGAAAAGTCTCTATATTTTAGCTCCATAACTTCTGGGCATAGGAACTATATAGTTATTAATATGGTTTGGGAGATTCGGCTTTTGGGCGTAGAACTCGACCATACTACTAACTTTCTAATATAAGCTTATGACTTCCAATTTATGTTGAACAAGAAGCAATCATACAAGATAGACATGGTTCATTATCCTTAGGAGTGACTAGGTCTCGAAGGAATCCTAATAAAGTTAACTTTTGGGCTACTCATTACTAGCATGAAATCATACATTACAAGTGTACAATACATTCAATCAACATAAATTGTCCATGGATGGAGATCAAAATGGACTTTCGATTCCTTACCATGGAACTCACGTATTCATTCATGTACGTATTTATACTCAACCCATTTTCCCCACAAGCAAATCAATATATTAACTACATCCCCAAACTCTAGAAAGTGGACTACTCACTCATGATCATGGAACAAAATACATAGACTATCTTAGCATACATATTCGATAAACTAAAAGAAGTATGAGCTTAGAATAACTTACTACCCTCAACTATGGTGGGGGTTGAGAATCACAATAATGAGAACAAGAGCTTCAATATTCAAATGATAAAAATACTCCACATCAAGTTGCACACTTAAAACCACAAAATTCTAAAATATCTAAGTACTTTGATTGATTACCAAATGAAAACCAATTCTAACTACTAGTGTTTATCAACTAGTGTTTATGTAACATCCGCTTTTTTTTAAAAAAAAAATAAATAATAATAATAATAATAATAATAATAATAATAATAATAATAATAATAATAATAATTAATAAATAAATAAAAAAGTAATAATAAATCTACAAAAACAAATATCAGAAATTAAAAAAAAAAAAAAACTCCCCATTAACAAATAACTTCCCACTTCTCCCTCTAAATCTTATAACTAACCTCATTTACCCACTATAAATTAAATCAATTACCCTTAATTCATTCACATTATTACTCACACTTCCTTTTTCCCTTACAAACTACTTCCTCCATCTTCCAATTGCTTAAAATTTAATCAAGAAAAGACAAGATTTTGATATTAAAGGTATGAATTTCATCTATTTGTTAGAAATTTTTTTTATTCAAAACCCAAAAAAAATTATGCTATTAATTGAAAAACACCCATCTTTTTTTTGAAAAATGGAAAAAAAAAAGTATTTTTGACCTTAGTTTTCCGGCGATACAGCGGTCACCGGGATACCAGCGGCGTGCGACGGCGGCCACCGGAGACACTGTCAGCCGACAAATTTTTCCTTCTCCCTCTTTCTCTCTCTCTCCTTTTCTCCTCCATTCTCTTCTTTCCCCTATTTCTTTTCATGGATATTGGTAACCAGTACCAAATTTCCTAAGTTTTCTAAAGCACCTTTATATGTATTTTTTCTTTTTTTATAATCCTTTTATTATTTAAACTTTGTCCTCTTCTTTTAAAACTATTACTACTAATCTTTAAAATTTTAACTACATTTTAAAATTTGTCATTTTAAATAAATTATAAAATATAAATCGAGAGTCTTTTAATTTATTTATTTCAATTGGGTTGATCAGGGCATTAATTTGAGATATATTATTTTATCGTGTAGACAACAAATTCGTAGACAAAGATTATTGGAAGCGTGCGTTTGTCTAGGATCGCGTGACAAGGTAATTCTCAATGTCCATCTAATTAGGACTATCCCATTAATATTATGTGCTAAGTGATAATTGATGTGTTTAAATATAATGCATGATTCTATATGACATTATTTTGTATGATATTATGTTTTATATATTCTCAAATTATATCTACTATTATTTTTGTCAAACTTGAATTTATAATTACTATTTTGATAATATTTATATTATTATTTTGATAACGAAATTAGATACGGTTTAATTTGAAAAAGAAATACTTATAATATTATTATTTTGATGAAAGTTATATTAATGTTTTAATAATGATTTTAAATGCGATTGAATTTGGGAGAAAAATATTATGATATTAATGTTGCAATTGAATATTCTTGAGATATATTTTTCTTGGGAAAACCTATGATCATAAAATAAAATGTATAATGTATGTTTGATTATATGTTTGTGTGCACGCGAGTAATTATTAAAATATATTAAATCACGTAAAGTGTAACACGAGAGAAATGAAGCTCTTATATTTGTATTGATCCAAGCATAAGGGTGATGAACATGTTGTCCTGTTTGGTTAGTGTAACTGCCAACAGGTATTATTATTTCTGATACTTGATTCGATGTTTGGTCTTCCTTCTATTTGTTGTGATCCAAGAAGAATGGGTGTGCACACTAGGGTTTCCTGAGACTACTTTGTTGGCCTTGAATTATTTAGGGTGACGACCTCTTGATGAAGTAGGTATAGGGGTAAAGCCTCGGCCTACTAACGTTTTCGTTCCCTCAAATTAAAAATTGATTATGTATTTGTCATTATTAAATATCAAATAAATAAATTGGTTTGTGTGATATTATATATATTGTTTTCACAAATTGTTTTTTTTAAACTCAGCTATATATTATTTTCTAAAATTAATTCAATTTGATTATATTTTATTTTCTTAAATCATTTTCAAACTTAATCGTTTTATGTGATGAAGTTGGAATTACTCAATTTCCTGATTTTGGGAGTTTTTCCCTTGTTTTTCTTGCATTCTTATGTTGCAGGTTATTGATTGCGTGGGAATCGTGGAGTGAGGATCACCTAGAAACATAGTTTTTATCAGAGTCGTATTTCAGTTTAAATTTTACCTTAAGTTGTTTAAATTTTATATGAACATAGATTCCGTTTCAGTCTTTTCTTATGTTGTAAGACCCTTTGTTGGATTTAAAGTTATTAAGTTATTTCTTAGTCGTTAAGCCTTACATTTATTTTATTATTAGAAATAGATGTGGCGGTAACATTTCCACGAGTAGGTTTTGGCTCATGTTTTTCATTAAAGGTGTTTTCAAAAGTTCGACCTATTTTGAAGGTGTTACGGTATCGAAGCTAACGAACCCTAATTTAATCTCCAATAAATATATCTACCAAATTTTAAGTCTGGTGAAGGATATGATCACTTTAAGTGGACCCTTGTGCATTTGATGATCGAAAAGTGTAGCTTTGTTTTAGATGGACTTATTTTCATTAATTTGGCTTCCCTTTTGTCACCAACTTAGTTCCGAAGGTCACCAAGCCTCCGAGAGTAAGAGGATAAATATAATTAGTGCTAGTGACGGCTCGATCATGAAGGAAAACTACAAAAATTGACAAAACAACTAACACTATACCAAAAGAGTAATATTCTCGAAAATAAGCATAAATGGACTAAATCAAAAGCATAAGAATAGCATAAATATGAGTGAAAATTAAGTGATAAAATGTACAAAAATCGTGCGTATCATATACTAAGACAAATAAAAATGCAAAAGTCAATGAAAATTTAATATGAAATTCGGTTATAGAATATACTAATCTAACAATAGTATACACAAAGTATGTAATGGTTATATACTGCAAAATAAATATTTAATTAGTCATATGTTAAATGATAATTACAGTGTAGTGTTAAAAGTAACAAAGTGATTATCAGACCTTAAGCATGTGTGAGTGGTATAGCATACTCCACTTCGTGAAGTAGTACACACTCTCATTATGTGCATAAAACAGAGCAATGGAGTATTTCACATGGATTTGCCATTGATAAATAAGGCAATGTACTACACACTAGCTAAGGGTGCATATGGGAAGACCAGAGGGGACCTTGAAGACCGTGCAAGAAAGCTGAAAAAGGCGTCAGAAAGCAGCTGGCAGCCGCTCAACTAAACTGCTCGCTCGAGTGCAGGTCAAGCCAGGTGCAAGGGCACTTTTTCGCACATGTTGCTGCCATGTTTCTATTTTGGCTCATTAATTCCCAAGTCCTACTTTGTCTATTAGCTCGTCTTGTATGAGATTGTCTCACCATGAGATGGGTCCATATAATAGCCTATTTCTTCAATTAATTACTTTAAGATCATAAGTAATCGTTTTAAGGTTATAAGTAATCACTCTAATACTATAAAAATAATTATATTAAAATTATTAGTGATCAATTTAACGTTATAAGTAATTATTTTAAGACAAAAAATGTATATTGGGCAACCCAATAGAGATGGTCTCACCATGACCATCTCATTTAAGAATTAGTATTTGTCTATATATTGTTGTAGTGTTGTATGTATTGTGTAGAGCCAAGCGAGCTTGAGCTTCCCATTTATCCTTATGATACTCTCCTCTTAATTCTCTACTCCAATGTATATCTCACACTACTCCCCATTGATGTAATTCCTTCAATATTGTAATGAGATTTCAAGCTCCTCTATCATTTAAACACATAATGAT
>NC_080047.1:16876539-16881539 GCF_026212465.1 Amaranthus tricolor
TAGCTGACAAGTAGATTTGTTATGACAATGAAGATTTTCGGGATTTGGTTTGGTGAGTTATAAAAACAATTTATAATTTAAATTTCAAACATTAAAGAAAAGACTAGAGTTTGAGGAATTAACTTCTTAATTTACTAAAGGGATGGGTTGAAAATATGTTTTTAATCAAGTTTTATGATGAGAAAAGTCTCTATATTTTAGCTCCATAACTTCTGGGCATAGGAACTATATAGTTATTAATATGGTTTGGGAGATTCGGCTTTTGGGCGTAGAACTCGACCATACTACTAACTTTCTAATATAAGCTTATGACTTCCAATTTATGTTGAACAAGAAGCAATCATACAAGATAGACATGGTTCATTATCCTTAGGAGTGACTAGGTCTCGAAGGAATCCTAATAAAGTTAACTTTTGGGCTACTCATTACTAGCATGAAATCATACATTACAAGTGTACAATACATTCAATCAACATAAATTGTCCATGGATGGAGATCAAAATGGACTTTCGATTCCTTACCATGGAACTCACGTATTCATTCATGTACGTATTTATACTCAACCCATTTTCCCCACAAGCAAATCAATATATTAACTACATCCCCAAACTCTAGAAAGTGGACTACTCACTCATGATCATGGAACAAAATACATAGACTATCTTAGCATACATATTCGATAAACTAAAAGAAGTATGAGCTTAGAATAACTTACTACCCTCAACTATGGTGGGGGTTGAGAATCACAATAATGAGAACAAGAGCTTCAATATTCAAATGATAAAAATACTCCACATCAAGTTGCACACTTAAAACCACAAAATTCTAAAATATCTAAGTACTTTGATTGATTACCAAATGAAAACCAATTCTAACTACTAGTGTTTATCAACTAGTGTTTATGTAACATCCGCTTTTTTTTTAAAAAAAAAATAAATAATAATAATAATAATAATAATAATAATAATAATAATAATAATAATAATAATTAATAAATAAATAAAAAAGTAATAATAAATCTACAAAAACAAATATCAGAAATTAAAAAAAAAAAAAACTCCCCATTAACAAATAACTTCCCACTTCTCCCTCTAAATCTTATAACTAACCTCATTTACCCACTATAAATTAAACCAATTACCCTTAATTCATTCACATTATTACTCACACTTCCTTTTTCCCTTACAAACTACTTCCTCCATCTTCCAATTGCTTAAAATTTAATCAAGAAAAGACAAGATTTTGATATTAAAGGTATGAATTTCATCTATTTGTTAGAAATTTTTTTTATTCAAAACCCAAAAAAAATTATGCTATTAATTGAAAAACACCCATCTTTTTTTTGAAAAATGGAAAAAAAAAAGTATTTTTGACCTTAGTTTTCCGGCGATACAGCGGTCACCGGGATACCAGCGGCGTGCGACGGCGGCCACCGGAGACACTGTCAGCCGGCAAATTTTTCCTTCTCCCTCTTTCTCTCTCTCTCCTTTTCTCCTCCATTCTCTTCTTTCCCCTATTTCTTTTCATGGATATTGGTAACCAGTACCAAATTTCCTAAGTTTTCTAAAGCACCTTTATATGTATTTTTTCTTTTTTTATAATCCTTTTATTATTTAAACTTTGTCCTCTTCTTTTAAAACTATTACTACTAATCTTTAAAATTTTAACTACATTTTAAAATTTGTCATTTTAAATAAATTATAAAATATAAATCGAGAGTCTTTTAATTTATTTATTTCAATTGGGTTGATCAGGGCATTAATTTGAGATATATTATTTTATCGTGTAGACAACAAATTCGTAGACAAAGATTATTGGAAGCGTGCGTTTGTCTAGGATCGCGTGACAAGGTAATTCTCAATGTCCATCTAATTAGGACTATCCCATTAATATTATGTGCTAAGTGATAATTGATGTGTTTAAATATAATGCATGATTCTATATGACATTATTTTGTATGATATTATGTTTTATATATTCTCAAATTATATCTACTATTATTTTTGTCAAACTTGAATTTATAATTACTATTTTGATAATATTTATATTATTATTTTGATAACGAAATTAGATACGGTTTAATTTGAAAAAGAAATACTTATAATATTATTATTTTGATGAAAGTTATATTAATGTTTTAATAATGATTTTAAATGCGATTGAATTTGGGAGAAAAATATTATGATATTAATGTTGCAATTGAATATTCTTGAGATATATTTTTCTTGGGAAAACCTATGATCATAAAATAAAATGTATAATGTATGTTTGATTATATGTTTGTGTGCACGCGAGTAATTATTAAAATATATTAAATCACGTAAAGTGTAACACGAGAGAAATGAAGCTCTTATATTTGTATTGATCCAAGCATAAGGGTGATGAACATGTTGTCCTGTTTGGTTAGTATAACTGCCAACAGGTATTATTATTTCTGATACTTGATTCGATGTTTGGTCTTCCTTCTATTTGTTGTGATCCAAGAAGAATGGGTGTGCACACTAGGGTTTCCTGAGACTACTTTGTTGGCCTTGAATTATTTAGGGTGACGACCTCTTGATGAAGTAGGTATAGGGGTAAAGCCTCGGCCTACTAACGTTTTCGTTCCCTCAAATTAAAAATTGATTATGTATTTGTCATTATTAAATATCAAATAAATAAATTGGTTTGTGTGATATTATATATATTGTTTTCACAAATTGTTTTTTTTAAACTCAGCTATATATTATTTTCTAAAATTAATTCAATTTGATTATATTTTATTTTCTTAAATCATTTTCAAACTTAATCGTTTTATGTGATGAAGTTGGAATTACTCAATTTCCTGATTTTGGGAGTTTTTCCCTTGTTTTTCTTGCATTCTTATGTTGCAGGTTATTGATTGCGTGGGAATCGTGGAGTGAGGATCACCTAGAAACATAGTTTTTATCAGAGTCGTATTTCAGTTTAAATTTTACCTTAAGTTGTTTAAATTTTATATGAACATAGATTCCGTTTCAGTCTTTTCTTATGTTGTAAGACCCTTTGTTGGATTTAAAGTTATTAAGTTATTTCTTAGTCGTTAAGCCTTACATTTATTTTATTATTAGAAATAGATGTGGCGGTAACATTTCCACGAGTAGGTTTTGGCTCATGTTTTTCATTAAAGGTGTTTTCAAAAGTTCGACCTATTTTGAAGGTGTTACGGTATCGAAGCTAACGAACCCTAATTTAATCTCCAATAAATATATCTACCAAATTTTAAGTCTGGTGAAGGATATGATCACTTTAAGTGGACCCTTGTGCATTTGATGATCGAAAAGTGTAGCTTTGTTTTAGATGGACTTATTTTCATTAATTTGGCTTCCCTTTTGTCACCAACTTAGTTCCGAAGGTCACCAAGCCTCCGAGAGTAAGAGGATAAATATAATTAGTGCTAGTGACGGCTCGATCATGAAGGAAAACTACAAAAATTGACAAAACAACTAACACTATACCAAAAGAGTAATATTCTCGAAAATAAGCATAAATGGACTAAATCAAAAGCATAAGAATAGCATAAATATGAGTGAAAATTAAGTGATAAAATGTACAAAAATCGTGCGTATCATATACTAAGACAAATAAAAATGCAAAAGTCAATGAAAATTTAATATGAAATTCGGTTATAGAATATACTAATCTAACAATAGTATACACAAAGTATGTAATGGTTATATACTGCAAAATAAATATTTAATTAGTCATATGTTAAATGATAATTACAGTGTAGTGTTAAAAGTAACAAAGTGATTATCAGACCTTAAGCATGTGTGAGTGGTATAGCATACTCCACTTCGTGAAGTAGTACACACTCTCATTATGTGCATAAAACAGAGCAATGGAGTATTTCACATGGATTTGCCATTGATAAATAAGGCAATGTACTACACACTAGCTAAGGGTGCATATGGGAAGACCAGAGGGGACCTTGAAGACCGTGCAAGAAAGCTGAAAAAGGCGTCAGAAAGCAGTTGGCAGCCGCTCAACTAAACTGCTCGCTCGAGTGCAGGTCAAGCCAGGTGCAAGGGCACTTTTTCGCACATGTTGCTGCCATGTTTCTATTTTGGCTCATTAATTCCCAAGTCCTACTTTGTCTATTAGCTCGTCTTGTATGAGATTGTCTCACCATGAGATGGGTCCATATAATAGCCTATTTCTTCAATTAATTACTTTAAGATCATAAGTAATCGTTTTAAGGTTATAAGTAATCACTCTAATACTATAAAAATAATTATATTAAAATTATTAGTGATCAATTTAACGTTATAAGTAATTATTTTAAGACAAAAAATGTATATTGGGCAACCCAATAGAGATGGTCTCACCATGACCATCTCATTTAAGAATTAGTATTTGTCTATATATTGTTGTAGTGTTGTATGTATTGTGTAGAGCCAAGCGAGCTTGAGCTTCCCATTTATCCTTATGATACTCTCCTCTTAATTCTCTACTCCAATGTATATCTCACACTACTCCCCATTGATGTAATTCCTTCAATATTGTAATGAGATTTCAAGCTCCTCTATCATTTAAACACATAATGATACACTAGCCTATGATGGTGGATGTAGCCTCATTAATGGTGAACCACCTTAAATCTTGGTGTTATGTTTGCTTTACTTTTATTGTTTAAATCACCTTAATACTTGCATATAACCATGGTTCATTAGTGTACCTTCAAGCCATGGTCATTAACCTTTCGTGCCGCCTTTGGGCCCATGCTTCTGCATTCGTTAGCCTACTCTAACACATATTGTTTAGGCTAGTCTGAATGCTCTCCATTATGTCCACCAAGGTCCTCAAAGAGTCGTCTTGAAAAATTTAGGGTCATGTGCAAAACTTTTATTTTGCGCCTTATTTATAGTAAATATATTAATCTGTTTGGGGGTAAAACCGACCGCTTTTCTCTAGTTCTTCCTATGAAGGGAGTACGGGTATGAATTATCCGTCACCTTCCCTCACCTAGACCCTACTTTTGG
>NC_080047.1:16886539-16891539 GCF_026212465.1 Amaranthus tricolor
GAAGGAATCCTAATAAAGTTAACTTTTGGGCTACTCATTACTAGCATGAAATCATACATTACAAGTGTACAATACATTCAATCAACATAAATTGTCCATGGATGGAGATCAAAATGGACTTTCGATTCCTTACCATGGAACTCACGTATTCATTCATGTACGTATTTATACTCAACCCATTTTCCCCACAAGCAAATCAATATATTAACTACATCCCCAAACTCTAGAAAGTGGACTACTCACTCATGATCATGGAACAAAATACATAGACTATCTTAGCATACATATTCGATAAACTAAAAGAAGTATGAGCTTAGAATAACTTACTACCCTCAACTATGGTGGGGGTTGAGAATCACAATAATGAGAACAAGAGCTTCAATATTCAAATGATAAAAATACTCCACATCAAGTTGCACACTTAAAACCACAAAATTCTAAAATATCTAAGTACTTTGATTGATTACCAAATGAAAACCAATTCTAACTACTAGTGTTTATCAACTAGTGTTTATGTAACATCCGCTTTTTTTTTAAAAAAAAAATAAATAATAATAATAATAATAATAATAATAATAATAATAATAATAATTAATAAATAAATAAAAAAGTAATAATAAATCTACAAAAACAAATATCAGAAATTAAAAAAAAAAAAAAACTCCCCATTAACAAATAACTTCCCACTTCTCCCTCTAAATCTTATAACTAACCTCATTTACCCACTATAAATTAAACCAATTACCCTTAATTCATTCACATTATTACTCACACTTCCTTTTTCCCTTACAAACTACTTCCTCCATCTTCCAATTGCTTAAAATTTAATCAAGAAAAGACAAGATTTTGATATTAAAGGTATGAATTTCATCTATTTGTTAGAAATTTTTTTTATTCAAAACCCAAAAAAAATTATGCTATTAATTGAAAAACACCCATCTTTTTTTTGAAAAATGGAAAAAAAAAAGTATTTTTGACCTTAGTTTTCCGGCGATACAGCGGTCACCGGGATACCAGCGGCGTGCGACGGCGGCCACCGGAGACACTGTCAGCCGGCAAATTTTTCCTTCTCCCTCTTTCTCTCTCTCTCCTTTTCTCCTCCATTCTCTTCTTTCCCCTATTTCTTTTCATGGATATTGGTAACCAGTACCAAATTTCCTAAGTTTTCTAAAGCACCTTTATATGTATTTTTTCTTTTTTTATAATCCTTTTATTATTTAAACTTTGTCCTCTTCTTTTAAAACTATTACTACTAATCTTTAAAATTTTAACTACATTTTAAAATTTGTCATTTTAAATAAATTATAAAATATAAATCGAGAGTCTTTTAATTTATTTATTTCAATTGGGTTGATCAGGGCATTAATTTGAGATATATTATTTTATCGTGTAGACAACAAATTCGTAGACAAAGATTATTGGAAGCGTGCGTTTGTCTAGGATCGCGTGACAAGGTAATTCTCAATGTCCATCTAATTAGGACTATCCCATTAATATTATGTGCTAAGTGATAATTGATGTGTTTAAATATAATGCATGATTCTATATGACATTATTTTGTATGATATTATGTTTTATATATTCTCAAATTATATCTACTATTATTTTTGTCAAACTTGAATTTATAATTACTATTTTGATAATATTTATATTATTATTTTGATAACGAAATTAGATACGGTTTAATTTGAAAAAGAAATACTTATAATATTATTATTTTGATGAAAGTTATATTAATGTTTTAATAATGATTTTAAATGCGATTGAATTTGGGAGAAAAATATTATGATATTAATGTTGCAATTGAATATTCTTGAGATATATTTTTCTTGGGAAAACCTATGATCATAAAATAAAATGTATAATGTATGTTTGATTATATGTTTGTGTGCACGCGAGTAATTATTAAAATATATTAAATCACGTAAAGTGTAACACGAGAGAAATGAAGCTCTTATATTTGTATTGATCCAAGCATAAGGGTGATGAACATGTTGTCCTGTTTGGTTAGTATAACTGCCAACAGGTATTATTATTTCTGATACTTGATTCGATGTTTGGTCTTCCTTCTATTTGTTGTGATCCAAGAAGAATGGGTGTGCACACTAGGGTTTCCTGAGACTACTTTGTTGGCCTTGAATTATTTAGGGTGACGACCTCTTGATGAAGTAGGTATAGGGGTAAAGCCTCGGCCTACTAACGTTTTCGTTCCCTCAAATTAAAAATTGATTATGTATTTGTCATTATTAAATATCAAATAAATAAATTGGTTTGTGTGATATTATATATATTGTTTTCACAAATTGTTTTTTTTAAACTCAGCTATATATTATTTTCTAAAATTAATTCAATTTGATTATATTTTATTTTCTTAAATCATTTTCAAACTTAATCGTTTTATGTGATGAAGTTGGAATTACTCAATTTCCTGATTTTGGGAGTTTTTCCCTTGTTTTTCTTGCATTCTTATGTTGCAGGTTATTGATTGCGTGGGAATCGTGGAGTGAGGATCACCTAGAAACATAGTTTTTATCAGAGTCGTATTTCAGTTTAAATTTTACCTTAAGTTGTTTAAATTTTATATGAACATAGATTCCGTTTCAGTCTTTTCTTATGTTGTAAGACCCTTTGTTGGATTTAAAGTTATTAAGTTATTTCTTAGTCGTTAAGCCTTACATTTATTTTATTATTAGAAATAGATGTGGCGGTAACATTTCCACGAGTAGGTTTTGGCTCATGTTTTTCATTAAAGGTGTTTTCAAAAGTTCGACCTATTTTGAAGGTGTTACGGTATCGAAGCTAACGAACCCTAATTTAATCTCCAATAAATATATCTACCAAATTTTAAGTCTGGTGAAGGATATGATCACTTTAAGTGGACCCTTGTGCATTTGATGATCGAAAAGTGTAGCTTTGTTTTAGATGGACTTATTTTCATTAATTTGGCTTCCCTTTTGTCACCAACTTAGTTCCGAAGGTCACCAAGCCTCCGAGAGTAAGAGGATAAATATAATTAGTGCTAGTGACGGCTCGATCATGAAGGAAAACTACAAAAATTGACAAAACAACTAACACTATACCAAAAGAGTAATATTCTCGAAAATAAGCATAAATGGACTAAATCAAAAGCATAAGAATAGCATAAATATGAGTGAAAATTAAGTGATAAAATGTACAAAAATCGTGCGTATCATATACTAAGACAAATAAAAATGCAAAAGTCAATGAAAATTTAATATGAAATTCGGTTATAGAATATACTAATCTAACAATAGTATACACAAAGTATGTAATGGTTATATACTGCAAAATAAATATTTAATTAGTCATATGTTAAATGATAATTACAGTGTAGTGTTAAAAGTAACAAAGTGATTATCAGACCTTAAGCATGTGTGAGTGGTATAGCATACTCCACTTCGTGAAGTAGTACACACTCTCATTATGTGCATAAAACAGAGCAATGGAGTATTTCACATGGATTTGCCATTGATAAATAAGGCAATGTACTACACACTAGCTAAGGGTGCATATGGGAAGACCAGAGGGGACCTTGAAGACCGTGCAAGAAAGCTGAAAAAGGCGTCAGAAAGCAGCTGGCAGCCGCTCAACTAAACTGCTCGCTCGAGTGCAGGTCAAGCCAGGTGCAAGGGCACTTTTTCGCACATGTTGCTGCCATGTTTCTATTTTGGCTCATTAATTCCCAAGTCCTACTTTGTCTATTAGCTCGTCTTGTATGAGATTGTCTCACCATGAGATGGGTCCATATAATAGCCTATTTCTTCAATTAATTACTTTAAGATCATAAGTAATCGTTTTAAGGTTATAAGTAATCACTCTAATACTATAAAAATAATTATATTAAAATTATTAGTGATCAATTTAACGTTATAAGTAATTATTTTAAGACAAAAAATGTATATTGGGCAACCCAATAGAGATGGTCTCACCATGACCATCTCATTTAAGAATTAGTATTTGTCTATATATTGTTGTAGTGTTGTATGTATTGTGTAGAGCCAAGCGAGCTTGAGCTTCCCATTTATCCTTATGATACTCTCCTCTTAATTCTCTACTCCAATGTATATCTCACACTACTCCCCATTGATGTAATTCCTTCAATATTGTAATGAGATTTCAAGCTCCTCTATCATTTAAACACATAATGATACACTAGCCTATGATGGTGGATGTAGCCTCATTAATGGTGAACCACCTTAAATCTTGGTGTTATGTTTGCTTTACTTTTATTGTTTAAATCACCTTAATACTTGCATATAACCATGGTTCATTAGTGTACCTTCAAGCCATGGTCATTAACCTTTCGTGCCGCCTTTGGGCCCATGCTTCTGCATTCGTTAGCCTACTCTAACACATATTGTTTAGGCTAGTCTGAATGCTCTCCATTATGTCCACCAAGGTCCTCAAAGAGTCGTCTTGAAAAATTTAGGGTCATGTGCAAAACTTTTATTTTGCGCCTTATTTATAGTAAATATATTAATCTGTTTGGGGGTAAAACCGACCGCTTTTCTCTAGTTCTTCCTATGAAGGGAGTACGGGTATGAATTATCCGTCACCTTCCCTCACCTAGACCCTACTTTTGGGCGGGATATTGGGTATGATGATGATGATATTTATTTTATTAATAAACTTAACATATTTCTTTTTTTATTAACTTTTTTATATACGAGAAAAAGAGAGGACTTTGAGCGGTCAATCATCTCGCACACCTTCAAACAACCCTGCCTTCAATTTTGTTGGTACAATGCACAACTTATCATCACTTGTTGTTGATCACCCTAGAACTAAATCATGTAGCATGTTATCAACATCGTCTATTTTAATTCCTGTCTCATATTCTAGTGCATACTTTTTCAGCATTTTCCAAATATATCATCTACAATCCAATATTTGAGCCTACACTACTACACTCATATCTCTATATTCCTTCCAAGACCTTAGGAAAGAAAAGAAATGAGAATGAAGACAATGAGTGTTAA
>NC_080047.1:16896539-16909039 GCF_026212465.1 Amaranthus tricolor
TATATGCTCCAAATTCCAGCAGTGTTAGATTATCAAACTTGGGAACAGTAGTCCTTCTGTCTATATTTGACATCCTAAGCGATATACCTCTTTTAACTTCTTTGGATTCCTTTGACGAGTACATTTTCATAGACCAAGTCATAGGTACCATCAACGATCTTAATCATGACCGGATATTAACCTGCAAACAATCTCTAAAAATACATTCGTTTATATAAAGTGTAGTCATCATCAAAACCTAAGAGGTCCAACAAATCCCCCTTTTTGATGATGACAAACTTTTAAACAAACTTAAACAAAAATAGAGTAAAACCAATATTATAGAGCATGCTAGAGATTAAAGCTACTTTACATAACTTAGTAAATCAACTCGTTACAATATGATTTACCAAGCATATATTACAAACAAATTACTCTAACAGTTAAATTTTTTTAAAAATAACCTAAGCATAGTCAAAGCATAAGAAGTAGTTTATCGCTTAAGGCTTTAAAATAAATCTAAAATAACATAGCTTACAAAGATTCTTAGTCAAGCATAATCAGAACTTTATCATATTATTGAGTATCAGAGCATTTAGATAATAATAAAAATCAAAGCATAAGTAATCAAAATGATAATACAAAGTAATATCAGAGCAAACATCTAATAGCAACTAATAGATTAACTGACTTGCTGACTTGAATGATCAAAGTTAAAAATAAATCAGAGTTTCAATAATCAGTTTCAATAATCAGCTTAACTAATTCATTACTAATCAGAGCTTAATTTATTCAGAACATACATATAACAATCAGATGTTCATCACAATCATCAGAGCATATACTCAAGCATTCATCAGAGCATGGCATTCAGAGCATATCCACAATCCTAATGTACAACAGATACTGATATAAACCAAACATACTCAAGCATAATTTAAGTTCTTTAAGTTTGTGCCAAATATTCCCCCTTTTGACATCAATCAAAAAGAAGTAGGATAATCAAACCACAACACTAATCATATAGATATAGTCAAAGAGAGAATCAAGATGCAGCGATACAAAGTAAATACTAAGAGATGCATGCAAGATAAGTAATGTTAAATTGTCATAGACTGTGATCAACATAAAAGAAAATAAGATGTTCATCAAAATAACAAATTACAAAGTGTGTACCCCAGCTGGTACAAGAAAAGAAATTAGAAACATATTTTTTGAATAGTTGAGAACAAATGATTGCAACAATTAAAATATTAAAAAGCAGTAGGTGGAGGGATCATTGTGCAGTCTCTTCTTCTTCAATGTATTCGGTCTGCACCTCTATCGTATCAAGTTTAGCACCAAGACGGGCTTCCATCTAGGTCATTTGATCAGTAAGTGAGGCCAAAGAGACACGAATCTCATCCTGAAATGCAAAGAAACGAGACTGCAAATCGTTAAGCTTTAAGAGAATAGAGAATAAAGGAGCTGTGGGAACAGTGGTGTGATCAAAGCCATGGTTGGGTGAAGTTTGAGTGGTAACTGGTGGTGGTGAAGATGGTATGGGTGATAGTGGTGGTGATGGAAATTGATGGTGTGATGGTGTGGTTGGCTTTGGTGAGGGAGGTTTATTATTGGTACTTTCTTAATTGCTACTGCATTTTTCAAATTAGGTTTGATTTCTTTCGTTTTATCTACTTTTTGTGATTTTTCAAGTTTTTTTAGTACTTTATTGAATTGTACTTACGCATTTATGTTTATTGCGATTTTTTCCTGCGTTTATGTTTGATTTCTTCAAGTTTTTTCGACTTTGATTACATATTTTGCTGCGTTTTATTACTTAATAGTCTTGTGTTTTATTTGTTGTTTCTTGTTAATTTTTATGGTTTATGTGTTGTTTTATGTTATTTTTCTGTTTTTATGTATAATTTTTGTAAATGCTTTGTAAATTTTTTGTGTTGTTTTATGTTATTTTAATGCTACTTGTTTATACTTTTTTGTTGTGTTGTTGTACATGAACTCAGATTTGTCATTTGTTTATTTGTACATGAACTCAGATTTGTCATTTGTTTATTTTATGTATGTATCCTTTTTATGAGAGTAGTTTTGTGTTCTCGTTTTTTTTTTGTTATTTTTCATGGTTTTTGTGTTTTTTTTATGTTATTTTCCTGTTTAATTTCTACATGTTGTTATTTGTTTTTCATGATTTCAAAATAAAAGATGATTGTCACTAAAAATTCTAAACATTCTACTAAACCAACTGAGGTTGAGAGTATTAACAAACTTATTGCAAAGAGAAAAGAGGAAAAGCAGAAGAAAAAAAGCAAAAGTTGAACATGAAGGTTGCTATATATTCATTTATTATTTTTTTAACATTTTTTCATGTTATGATTTGTTGATTTATTGTTACTTTCTAATATATTAATTTATATGTTTTTTAGACTCATTGAAGCCAAAAACAACAACATCATCCAAACGTAAAAAATCCATTGATGCTGATACAAGTATTGAAGAGCACTTAAGGGAAACTCTTCCGTTGCCTTTTTGTTCTACTCCATAGTTATCAAAACGTAGAAAAGGGAATGATGCAAGTCAAGGTATTATTATGTTTTATTACCTTATATGTGTTTTTAGATGTATCACTAGTGGAAAAAACCTTATTTGCTGCGGTTTTTTTGGCCAAAAAATGCTGCGGTTTTGGCCCGCAGCAATAGTGATAGCAGCAAATAACCTATTTTAAATGCTGCGGTTTAAAACCGCAGCAAAAAACTGACTATTTGCTGCGGGCTTCTTAAAAAACCGCAGCAAATAAGCATTATTTGCTACGATTTTAAGAAGCTCGGAGCAAATAAGTGCTCATAAAACGAAAAAAAAAATAAATAATTTTTTTTTTTGCTTTTTTCGTTTAATATTAAATAATCCAATAATATACAATGTAATAAACAATGATTAATCCAATGATAATCACCAATTAACACCAATAATCACCAATAATCTCTTTGTAAACTCTCGATCGTATATATAATATAATAATATGTACATATACAAATTAAATTCCTAATAAATCGAAAGTGAATAGTGGATTCGAGTTGAGAATTTTTGTCCTTCGAATAAACATCGACATGGCAAACTATCAATCTGCAAATCCAACGAAACACAAATAAGCATTAAACCATTCCAAAAGCATAATTAATTAACATTCTAGAAGTACATTAGAATACCAACTTAATCCTAAAAATAGAAAATGAATAATACATTATCAACAATCAATCACCAAGGAACTTGATCATTCACAAACATCGCATTCAATCTTAAATCTTTATAAACATAAAAATAATGACACAAAAGCAACAAACCTTTTGAACCTGATTGAAACTAAAAGAATTGTTCATTAGCTAAAAGATATCTTCTTGTATTTTATAAGTAATGTATATAAATCTCATTTCATTATGAGGTTCTTTAAATCTCTTCAGTTTCTTAGCCGATTTTCGATAAGCAAAAGCCACTATCCTACTTCCAAATTTCTACTTCACACAGATAATAAAGCAAAGCAGGTTTAATACCAGCAAAAATTATCATCACCAAATAAAGATTGATATATAATTAAATTACATGATTATAATCTTACATGATGTCGTTTACAAGAACAACTACCCATTGAACCATTGATACCACATACATAAGTAATTATTCACATTCAAATATACAACTACATATATACATAAGTAAATTATTCACATTCAATCTACCCTAAAAATCCTAATTAATTAAAATTATTCACATTCAAATATTCAAGTACATACATAAGTAAATTCTTCACATTCAAATATAAAATACATACCTTCATAATGAGATATGATAATTTTATTTCTACAATAAGATTACGTAACCTACAATGAAAAACATAATCAAAATTAGTATAAAAAAAAGACTAAATCCTTATTAAAACACAATGAATTGAAAAAGAACAAGACTAGCCCTAATTTTGTGGCTTTTGAAGGAAAAGCAACAATGGTGGGTTGAAGAACTTAAACAAAGATGGAGAAGGAAATTCGTGCAATGGGTGGTTATTGAAGCAACAAATTTCAACAACACAGGAACTTGAAGAGCTTAAACAAAGTCGTGGGGTTTGCAAGATGATGAACGAAATCAAGAGAAAACACAGTACAGTCGTATGATTTGAAAAAATTGAAGAACTTGAAGAGATTTTTCGTGGGTTTTTGAAGAAATTTTCTGAAATTGAAGAGCTTGAAGAAGAAAACAGTCGTCGTCATTTTTGAAGAAAGTTATTTTAGGGTTTTAAGCAATTGAACGTCAAAACGCGTTTTTATATTTTCTGAACTTCTAAGAAGCTCGCAGTAAATAAGTGATTATTAAACGAATTTTTTTTTAATACTTATTTGCTGCGGTTTTACTAAAACCGCAGCAAATAATGCTTTTTTTTCGTTTAATAAGCACTTATTAGCTGCGGGCTTAATAAAACCGCAGCAAATAATGCTTATTTGCTGCGGGCATCAGAAAAACCGCAGCATTTGTACTATATTTTTTTTTCTTTTTTTTTTGCTATTTAATGCTGCATCTAAAAAAAACCGCAGCAAATGACACACAGCAAATGAGGTTTTTTCCACTAGTGTATGTCAATTTTAATTATTATTTTATAAATGCTATAATAGAAAAGGGTGTAGTTTGTGTAAACAGAATCACTGATATCACTGAAGTGCAAGGTGAAGAGCTTGAAAATGAAGGTACAAAATTTAATCTATTTTTGTACCATTTCATGTTACGCTACATTGTTTTCATGTTATTTGCATAGAGGTTCATGTTATTTTATTGTACAAAATTTTTAATTTGTTTTTATGTGTTTTATGTTTTCATGTTTTGTGTTGTAGTGTTGTTTTTTAATGTTCATTTTTCTAAATTCTTACAACCATTGTAGAGCAAGTTTAAGAATGAAAATTATGGACACCACTGAAAAGCTTGTAGACAATGTGCATGTATCAAAGAGTAGTGCTGTTGCGAAAGTAGAGATATAAGGATAAAATCTAGTGCTTCGAAGAAGAAGTCTAAGAGTCAGCAACACATAGCTGATGTTGAACATGAAGGTTCTTATATATTCATTTATTATTTGTACTTCTTTATGTTAACATATTTCATGTTATTATTTGATCACTTATTGTTACTTTCTTATGTATTATTTTATATGCATTTGTAGACTCATTGATGCAAAAAAAATCAACATCATCCAAACCTCAAAAAACCGTTGTTGTTGATAAATGTATTGAAGAGGAATTGAGACAAACTCTTTCGTTGCCTATATGTTCTACTCCATCATCATCAAAACGTAGAAAAGGCAATGAAGCAAGTAAAGGTATTATTATGTTTTAATGATCTTATTAACTAATGTTTATTATTATTTTGTTCTATATAATTTAATGTTACTTTTCATGATTATTATGTTACTTTTATTTTAATTTCATGTTATTTATGCGCAATTTTTGAAATCATTACAGAGCAAGATTTAGTGACACAATGTGAAGATGATCAATCCAAAGAAGGTATGCAAATATAAATTAATTAAATAATTATATATTTAGTTAGTTTTTCATCATATATATATATATATATATATATATATATATATATATATATATATATATATACATATATATATATATACATATATATATATATATACATATATATATATATATACATATATATATATATACATATATATATATATAAATATATATATATATAAATAAATAAATAAATAAATATATATATATATATATATATATATATATATATATATATATATATATATATATATATATATATATATATATATATATATATATATATATATATATATATATATATATATATACATATATATATATAAGTTATAAATTTTCTTTACATAGTTGAGGCTGCACCAATGCCCCTACCTGCAAAGGAAGGTGCATAATCTAATGTTCTTTTTATTGGTTTTGCTTTGCTTTATGTGAAATTCGTGTTGCTTTTAACTACTGTCCAAATGTATAACTATGTCAAAATTTATAACTACTGTCCAAATTTTTTTTATATACGCAGTTAAGGCAGCAACAACACCCGAAGTGGCAACTGTAGATAAAGTTAATGTTGATGAGCAAGCAAAAGATGATTCCATTTCTGAATATGAATCAGTAAGTAGCGGACATGAAGAAATTGAGCAAGATGATGAGCAAGATGATTTAGGGACACAACGTGAAGATGATCAATCCAAAGAAGGTATGCAAATTATATATTATTATTTAATTTTATATTATAAATTATTGCATTTATTTGATTAACACATTAAAAATATCTACAGATGAAAAAGCTAATACTAATGAGGAAAATCAAGAGGCTGAAGAAGTTGTACCTGAACAAGGTATCCAAGTCTAAGATATTTTTTTTAATTTTTTAAATGTTATCTATACATTATAACATGAAACTATATACTTGTATATATAGTGATGGGAAATCTTGCAAGTGAAGGTGGACAAGGTTCTACAAAAGAAAAAAATGGAAAGGAGGCAGGTAAAGGTATGAAATTGATTTTTAAAATTTTAATATGAATTTGTGTTACTTTCCAACAATTTATTGTTTTTGAAGTTTCAAAGCTTGTGTCGTCAGAGATTTTCACTAGCACAAGTTCAAGTGAAAGTGAATCTGCGAATAATGTTCACAGCAAATCTGATTCGGAAACTAATGACAGTGAGGAGGAAGAAAAAGGTATTTTTTAAAATGTGTCCCTATTATATTTTTTGTGTATTTTTTGTTGTTATTTTCCAACAATTTATTACCTTTTAATTGTTTCATGTTGTTTTTCATTAAGTGTTATAGTAATTAAATCTTTTTTTTTCTATTATAGAAATTGAAACAAAGATGAAGATTGTGAATAGAAGGAAAGGAAAACAGTCAAAAGGTTTGCAGTTTAAGAACTTCAACTTATATAAAGTTTTTTTTTTTTTTGCTTGCTTTAAAAGAAATTATATTTCTTTGTAGATGTTCAAAGTCAATCAACTTGTAGGTTGACTATAAGTCGTGCTTTGCAATTGAGTTTAGCTTCTCAAAAAAAGTATTGTTGGCAAAAATATGCAATTGGTAAAGCGTAATTCGAAGAAGGATGTTGAATCTACGTCTATTGTTGTTAAACTTGAAGAGTGAGTGATCCGAAACTGTTATTTTTCATTATTTTATTTTTTTTTTGTAGTGCATCATTATGTATACATCTTGTAAAAGAGTTTGTATCGATGATAATTATGTTGCTTTTTAAACAGTTTTGGTTGTTAGTAACATATTTTTAATATTTCTTATGTGGCAGGCGAAAAGAATCCTTTCATTTACTTTCAAATGCGGGGGGACTTATGCTTTTATGTGATATGATGTCTTTAGAACAAAAAGAAGATTTGAAAGAAATTGATTTTGATGGTCTATTGCATGTTAATATGTTGAAAAGCTTTCATGGCATTGTGCCTTGGTTCATCAAACAATACGATACTGAGACAAATGTTTTTATTGTTAATGAAACCACCAAGTTTACAATAACAGCGTTTGATATATGTGACATTTTCGGTTTGCCAATCAATGAATCAAACCCTGTTATTGAAACTAGTAGGCAAAGGAAGAATAATCTTGATTCTTATTTGGTTGACCAATGGAGGGAGAAACTAGATGATTGTCAAAGTAGGGAAATATCTTCGCAAAAAATGTTTGATAAGATTTTGACTAATTTAAGGGATGGCGGACCTGATTTTAAATGTTCATTGTAATGTATGTGATGGTTACCTATTTGGCCCCCACTCCTCACAAACAAGTAGATTAGAGCTTAGTTAAACCTTTGGCTGATGTTGATGCAATAGGATCTTTGGATTGGTGTGGTTGGGTGTTGAAAAAGCTTAGGGAAAATGTGAAAAGGGCACAAAATAAGAAATTGAAATACATTCCTGTTTGCGTTACTATCTTGGAATTAGCATTTTATCATAGGTTTAGTATGAGAGGAGTTTGGCCTTCAAAAGAATTACCTTTAGTACAACACTGGACTTATGATTTGTTGAAAGAGAAAGCTAAATCTGAATTGAAAGTAAGATCTATGGGCCTTGGGGAGTTTGATTTATCTACATACCCAATCACTTCAAAGAAGATAGAGAGGAACATTATGCAATTTCAACAAAGAAATGTGCTACAACAAGATTATTTGTCGGTCCCTTTGCCGCAAGAGTACAAGATGGTTAGCGATTAGGAGATTCATAATGAGTCAAAAGATGTGAGTTTACTTTTAATTTACTAGTACTGTTATGTTTTTTAAGTCTTTTAAGACTTTTAATGTTTCGTTCTAAGAGTTTCATGTTACTTTTTGCAAACATTTTTAAGTTCATTTTTACTGATTTAAGTTTTATGTTCTGACTTATAATTATTGTTACTATTTTAAATAGTTTTCATTTTTACTAATTAAAGTTCATTGTTGCAAACAGTTTTAAGTTTATTTGTTTATGTCAAACCGTTTAACGTTACTGATCTAGAATTTATTGTTTCTTTCTGACTATTTAATGTTACTTTTTATCAGGAAATTGTTGAGGAATTAACAAAGATGAATAGGAATATGGATATTGTTACTCAATATCATATGAAAAATTTCAAGAGATTGAAAGCAATCGCTACTTAAGCCACAATCTCAATTGGGCAGAAAAAGCGGAAAGACTCTTTATCGCCAACCATTTTACAATGGCTTTCTAACCCTAATGTGTGGAAGGAAATTGATAATGTGGTTGACAAACTTATGGATGCTAGGACAAGAGCTTCTAACATTGACTTTCCATCTTTTGATCTAGGGTTAGAAGAATTTGAGATTCTTAATGTTGGGCAAGCGAAGATGAAAGTGAATGTTGATAAAGGGAAAAAGAAAATGAAATGACGAATCAAAGAATTTGAAATGTTATGCTTAAAAAACTCATTTGGGTAATACTTTTGTTATTATGTAGTTTAAAAGATGGTTTTTCGATTGACTTAGTTACTTTTGGATGCTACTTAGAAATTATGTATTTTGACAACAGTGTATGGTACACAAGTAACTGTTTTATAAGTTTTAGCAACATATAAGTTGTAAAAAGTATCATCTATGCTTCTTTTATATTATTCTTAGTGTTTCTTTCAATTTATGTTATATTAAATACCTTGTGGATGATACTTTTGTCATGTGTTAGTTACTTTTTGGGATGTTATTTTGAAAGGTTGTACTTAGAAAACAGTGTATATTAAACAAGAATAACTGTTGTATGATGTTTAGCAACATTTAACTTGCAAAAAGTATTATTTATGCATCCTATAGTAGTGTTTACTTACACTTCATTCATCATTCATTAGATTACATAAATATTTTCATAATATTCATAATGAAATAAACCATGATGTTCAATTACATTTTTCAGAATGTTTATAGCCATAGTAACATCAATGACTATTTATAATTATATGTTTTATAGTAGAAAGAAACATATTTGTAGTAGAAAGAAACATATTTGTAGTAGACAAAAACATAAATATCTCCAATTACATTTCTAAGTAATGTTGATATTAACAAGGACAAAACTATAGTCTAATCAATTTTGATCTTGAAGTCTGCAGTAACATCTTCTTCTTCAACAGCAACACAAAATGTTGATTAATGTGTCCCTAATCAAAGTTAAAAAGAACAAATTTTAATAGAATATTGAGGTTATCAAAATAATTATAATTAATTAATCAAAAATCTTACCAAAAAGATAATAAAATACCCCTAAAAATCATGATTTGCGTGATCTTGTAGTCCTTTTGTTGCTTGTATCATTTCATAAAAAAGTAGTTGAATAATATAAATAAAAAATAATTAAAAAGTTTGATAAGAAGTAAGTTCAAAAATACAATAAGCACTTACTTTTTGTTCTAGTCTGGGCATGTACGACTATTATGACCGGCGATCTTTCCACATGTTTTACAACGCTTTGGAATTATAGACCTATGAGCCTCTTTGTCATTAGTATCACTTTCCTTTCTAGTGCCCTTATTTGAAGATGCTTTTGGATTTTGGATGCTAATAACTTCAGGTGCTTTACAACCAACAAAATCCTCAAAATTCTGATCTTTTGTTTGTTCCACTAGACTGTTTTTCTTTTCTAGAAGTTCACTGGAATAGACTTTTAATTTCTCCAATAATTCTTGAAGATCATCTATACTACTTTCTGCCAGACCAACACAACGATGAACTTTCTTCCAAACATCCCCTAATATCCTTTTTTTAGATCATCAATAATAGAATCAATTAATTGTACTCCATTAACATCATATATAGGAGTTTTTAAAGCAAGCTTAGTCCACCTACTCAAAACGTGTTGCTCAGACAATTTATTAACACCCTTAGCATTTAAAACCCAAAGAGAATGCCTACATAAAATTCCAACACGTTTAAACATCTTACATGAGCAATCCACCTCAAGTGTTGTTGGATTGAAGACAACATTAAAAACCCTTTTGTTACGCAAATAAATCACTGAAAAACAAACTCTTTACCATTATCAAAATGATGTGTGTCCAGCCCATATTCAAACAAGCAGCGCCAATTTCAGCTTGAAAATCATAAAAAGCAGCAAGAGTATATATAGAAGCAGCATGTTTTTCCAACATTAATGGTGTCTTAAGTGGTGGAGTAAACAACTTATCCTTACTTTCAAGTATTTTCAATTTATGACGTTGTGCATCCATTGCGCTTTGAAATCGCATTTGGAGCTCGACTAAAGTGAGAAATCTATTAACAAAAAAATTAAAAAGTTATTCTCACTTTCTGACCTTGATGTAGTCCTAAACAAACCACCCATATAAATAGATCTAAAATAAGCAGGAACCCACATTTCCCTGATATTATACATAGTTGACAACCAAACATTTTCATCCAACTTATGTTCCTTATAATCAAATAGCAATTTTGACCATTCAGATTCAAATTCATGTGGCTCGTTGTCCCTATTGTACACCAAATAATTAATTCTTTAAGAAAGTTTTCATCACTACGCAATTCAACAGATACTTTATCCTTCAACTTTTTCATTATGTGCCATACACAATTTATGAACAGACTTTGGAAAAACTGTCGACAAAGCAATCTTAACAGCAGGGTTTTGATCAGTAGTGATAGAATACGGTTGTTTCCCACCCATAGCATTCAAAAAAGTCTGAAAAAGTCATGTATATGATGCAACATCCTCCTTGCTACTTAAACCAATGGCAAATGTAACACATTGCTTATGATTATCTACACCCGTAAATGGCACAAATACTAAATTATACTCCCTCCAAACCAATTTAGTTGTCCCATTTCCTTATTTGGCAAAGTCTTTTTAGTTGTCCCATTTCTATTTTTGTTAATTTTTTTTTACCTAAATATCCTTAGTTCACACAAGTAATTACGAATATACCCCCATATACCTTACTTACCCTTCACTACTTACCCTTCACTACTTACCCTTCATCTAAAATGGTTCGGAGGGAGTACTTATTAGTGCTATATGTAGCATCTATAGAAATAAAGTCACCAAAAACAGCATAATTTCTTCTACACGTACCATCAGCCCACATTGCCAACCATAGTGATTTGGAATCATCAACATCAAAATCAAAGAAAAAGCTAAGGTAATTTTCTTTTTTCCTAAGAAACATTTCAACAAACATTTGACCATCAGCATCATTAATATACCCTTTTAAATCCCTATAAAAATTCTTAAAATCATCTAGAGATGAACCAATTTTCATGTAGCTACCTACTTGCTCTTTCCACATTCTAAATGAACAAGTGGAACCTTGATTCAACTTTAAATTATTAAAAATAAACTTTTTTTTTCCAATGTGCATGTTAGATTAACCTTTCATATGCAATCTAGTAGTAGGAGATGCAAAACCATGGTTATGACCTTCTACAAACTTAAAAACAACATATTTTTCGTCTTTAGCTCTGCGAAAACCAATTATAGCAGGAAAATTCACACGAGAATGTAAACGTTTTCTCTTAGTATTAGATTTCACAGTTCTTTGCCCTTGTCATTACAAACACAATACTTAATTATAATAACACCATTAGACTTTTTCTCCCCAAAACGTCTAACTTTAAAGCCACAAGCATTTGCATAATTCTTATAAAACATAAATCATCATCTAATGTATCAAATATCATATTTACTTCAGGAAGTAAGTTAGCTTGACAGTGAGGGATTACTGTTTTGGGTTCCCCATAAAGGGCTAAACATAAATCAAATATTGGCTTAGGTGTGGATGAACTAGCATTATCTACAACTAATTCATCAATTTCTTCTAACTGAACTTGAAAAAGATAATTACACTATATTTTAATAAAGCAAATAACACTAATAAAGAAAATAACAAAATTATAAACTCTTATATTTAAAAAAAATAACACTAATAAAGCAACATGTAAATTATTTAAACAATTACAACAGTTATTGTTCACCATTTATTTCAGAAACTAACGT